>NC_027751.1:52753273-52793308 GCF_000695525.1 Brassica oleracea var. oleracea
TGTTTAGAAATATTAAAACAATATCGAGTATTTACCAAAAAATAAATATTTCGTAGGGTTGTTAACCCATAGATTTTGAGAAAAATTCACAAAAATAAAAATTCTATTTTAATGCATAGTTGCATCATTCACTAATATATGATGAATTTCAAAGAGGTTTGAAACCTTTGATTTCTCTATTTTTCTAGAGAATAGCGATTTTATAGTGGTTAGTCAACCAATTAAGGGAGTATTATGAAGTTTTACTAAATTAATTGACAAAAAATTTAAACAATGCACATGTTCCATGAAAGAGAGTTTAATATACATTAATAAAAATATAGAATGTGTTTATAAATATTAAAACAACAGTAAATATCATAGGCATCAGTATATAGAACATTTACCGAAAATTAAATATTTAGTAGAGGTTAACCCATAGATTTTGAGAAAAATTAAAAAAATAAAAAATCTTTTTTCTAGAGAATATCAATTTTATAGTGGTTAGTCAACCAATTTAGGGAGTATTATGAAGTTTTACTAAATTAATTGACAAAAAATTTAAACGATGCACATGGACCATGAAAGAGAGTTTAATATACATTAATACAATGTAGACTGTGTTTAGAAATATTAAAACAACTGTAAAGATCATAGGCTTCAGTATATCGAGTATTTACCGAAAAATTAAATATTTCGTAGGGGTTAACTCATAGATTTTGAGAAAAAATTTTAAAAATGAAAATTCTACTTTAATGCATAGTTGCAACATTCACTAACATATGATGAAGGTCAAAGAGGTTTGGAACCTTTGTTGTCTCTTTTGTTTCTTGAAAATAGCGATTTTATAGTGGTTAGTCTACAAATTTAGGAAGTATTATGAAGTTTTAGTAAATTAATTGACAATAAATTTAAACGATGCACATGGACTATGAAAGAGAGTTTAATATACATTAATACAATGTAGACTGTGTTTAGAAATATTAAAACAACTGTAAAGATCATAGGCTTCAGTATATCGAGTATTTACCAAAAAATAAATATTTCGTAGGGTTGTTAACCCATAGATTTTGAGAAAAATTCAAAAAATGAAAATTCTATTTTAATCAATAGTTGCATCATTTACTAACATATGATGAAGTTCAAAGAGGTTTGCAACCTTTGTTGTCTCTGTTTTTTCTAGAGAATATCAATTTTATAGTGGTTAGTCAACCAATTTAGGGAGTATTATGAAGTTTTACTTAATTAATTGACAAAAATATTAAATGATACACATGAACCATGAAAGAGAGTTTAATATACATTAATACAAATATAGAATGTGTTTAGAAATATTCAAACAACAGTAAAGATTATAAGCTTCAGTATATCGAGTATTTACCAAAACATTAAATATTTCGTAGGGGTTGTTAACCCATAGATTTTGAGAAAAAATCAAAAAAATGAAAATTCTATTTTAATGCATAGTTGCTTCTTTCATTAACATATGATGAATTGCAAAGAGGTTTGGAACCTTTGTTGTCTTCGTTTTTCTAGAGAATAGCAATTTTATAGTGGTTAGTCAACCAAATTAGAGAGTATTATGAAGTTTTACTAAATTAATTGACAAATATATTAAATGATACCCATGTACCATTAAAGAGAGTTTAATATACTTTAATACAAATATAGAATGTGTTCAGAAATATTAAAACAACGGTAAAAATCATAGGCTTCAGTATATTGATTATTTATCGAAAAATTAAATATTTCGTAGGGATTAACCCATAGATTTTGAGAAAAATTCAAAAAATGAAAATTCTACTTTAATGCATAATTGCATCTTTCACTAACATATGATGAAGGTCAAAGAATTTTGGAACCTTTGTTGTCTCCATTACACTAGAGAATAGCGATTTTATAGTGGTTAGTCAACCAATTTAGGAAGTATTATGAAGTTTTACTAAATTAATTGACAAAAATATTAAATGATGCCCATGTACCATGAAAGAGAGTTTAATATACATTAATACTAATTTAGAATGTGTTTATAAATATTAAAACAACAGTAAATATCATAGGCTTCAGTATATTGAGTATTTACCGAAAAATTAAATATTTCGTAGGGGTTAACCCATAGATTTTGAGAAAAATTTTAACAAATAAAAATTTTATTTTAATGCATATTTGCGTCCTTCACTAACATAAGATGAAGGTCAAAGAGGTTTGGAACCTTTGTTGTCTCTGTTTTTCTAGAGAATAACGATTTTATAGTGGTTAGTCAACCAATTTAGGGAGTATTATTAAGTTTTACTAAATTAATTGACATTAAATAAACGATGCAGATGTACCATGAAAGAGACTTTAATATACATTAATACAAATATAGAATGTGTTTAGAAATATTAAAACAACAGTAAATATCATAGGCTTCAGTATATTGAGTATTTACCGAAAAATTAAATATTTAGTAGGGGTTAACCCATAGATTTTGAGAAAAATTCAAAAAAAAACTGAAAATTCTATTTTAATGCATAATTTCATCATTCACTAACATATGATGAAGGTCAAAGAGGTTTGGAACCTTTGTTGTCTCTGTTTTTCTAGAGAATAGCGATTTTATAGTGGTTAGTCAACCAATTTAGGGAGTATTATTAAGTTTTACTAAATTAATTGACAGTAAATTTAAACGATGCAGATGTACCATGAAAGAGACTTTAATATACATTAATACAAATATAGAATGTGTTTAGAAATATTAAAACAATAGTAAAGATCATAGGCTTCAGTATATAGAGTATTTACCGAAACATTAAATATTTCGTAGGGGGTTAACCCATAGATTTTGAGAAAAATTCAAAAAAATTAAAATTCTATTTTAATGCATTGTTGCATCATTTACTAACATATGATGAATTTCAAAGAGGTTTGAAACCTTTGTTGTCTCTATTTTTCTAGAGAATAGCGATTTCATAGTGGTTAGTCAACCATTTAGAGAGTATTATGAAGTTTTCCTAAATTAATTGATAAAAAATTTAAACGATGCATATGTTCCATGAAAGAGAGTTTAATATACATTAATACAAATTTAGAATGTGTTTAGAAATATTAAAACAACAGTAAATATCATAGGCTTCAGTATATTGAGTATTTACCGAAAAATTAAATATTTCGTAGGGGTTAAAACCCATAAATTTTGAGAAAAATTCAAAAAAATGAAAATTTTGCTTTAATGCATAGTTACATCATTCACTAACATATGATGAAGGTCAAAGAATTTGGGAACCTTTGTTGTCTCCGTTACTCTAGAGAATAGCGATTTTATAGTGGTTAGTCAACCAATTTAGGAAGTATTATGAAATTTGACTAAATTAATTGACAAAAATTTTAAACGATGCCCATGTACCATGAAAGATAGTTTAATATACATTAATACAAATATATATTGTGTTTAGAAATATTAAAAAAAAAACAGTAATGATCATAGGCTTCAGTATATAGAGCATTTACCGAAAAAATAAATATTTTGTAGGGGTTAATCCATAGATTTTGAGAAAAATTCAAAAAAATAAAAATTTTATTTTAATGTATAGTTGCATCCTTCACAAACATATGATGAAGGTCAAAGAGGTTTGGAACCTTTGTTGTCTCCTTTACACTAGAGAATTACGATTTTATAGTGGTTAGTCAACCAATTTAGGAAGTATTATGAAATTTGACTAAATTAATTGACAAAAATTTTAAACGATGCCCATGTACCATGAAAGATAGTTTAATATACATTAATACAAATATATATTGTGTTTAGAAATATTAAAAAAAAAACAGTAATGATCATAGGCTTCAGTATATAGAGCATTTACCGAAAAATTAAATATTTCGTAGGGGTTAACCCATAGATCTTGAGAAAATTTCAAAAAATGAAAATTCTCTTTAATGCATATTTTCATCCTTCACTAACATATGATGAAAGTCAAAGAGATTTTGAACCTTTGTTGTCTCTGTTTTTCTAGAGAATAGCGATTTTATAGTGGTTAGTCAACCAATTTAGAGAGTATTATTAAGTTTTACTAAATTAATTGACAGTAAATTTAAAAGATGCCCATATACCATGAAAGAGACTTTAATATATATTAATACAAATATAGAATGTGTTTAGAAATATTAAAACAACAGTAAAGATCATAGGCTTCAGTATATAGAGTATTTACCTAAAAATTAAATATTTCGTAAGGGTTAACCCATAGATTTTGATAAAAAATAAAAACAATAAAAATTCTATTTTAATGCATAGTTGCATCCTTCAATAACTTATGATGAAGGTCAAAGAGGTTTGGAACCTTTGTTGTCTCCGTTACACTAGAGAATAACGATTTTATAGTGGTTAGTCAACCAATTTAGGAAGTATTATGAAGTTTTACTAAATTAATTGATAAAAAATTTAAATGATGCCCATGTACCATGAAAGAGAGTTTAATATACTTTAATACAAATATAGATTGTGTTTAAAAATATTAAAAAAACAGTAATGATCATAGGCTTCAGTATATAGAGCATTTACCGAAAAATTAAATATTTCATAGGGGTAACCCATAGATTTGGAGAAAAATTCAAAAAAACTGAAAATTCTATTTTAATGCATATTTGCATCCATCACTAACATATGATTAAGGTCAAAGAGGTTTGGAACCTTTGTTGTCTCCGTTACTCTAGAGAATAGCGATTTTATAGTGATTAGTCAATCAATTTAGAGAGTATTATGAAGTGTTACTAAATTAATTGACAAAAATTTAAACGATGCACATGTACCATGAAAGAGAGTTTAATATACATACGAAGAATGTGTTTAGAAATTTTAAAACAACACTAAAGATCGTAGGCTTCACTATATAAGGCATTTATAAAAAAAAACTCAATATTTTCATAGGGGTTAACACATAAATTTTGAGAAAAATTCAAAAATATGACAATAATGTTATAATGCATGGTTGCATCATGCACTAACATATGATGAAGGTCAAAGAGGTTTTGAACCTTTCTTGTCTCCGTTTCTTTAGAGAATGACGATTTTATAGTGGTTCATCCACCAATTTAGGGAGTTTTATGAAGTCATACTAAATTAATTTCTAAAAAATTAAAAATATTCCATGTACCGTGAAAGAGAATTTAATATACATTAATACAAATGTAGAATGTGTTTAGAAATTTTAAAACAACACTAGAGCATTTACCGAAAAACTCAATATTTTCGTAGGGGTTGTTAACACATAGATTTGAGAAAAAAATTCAAAAATATGACAATATTGTTTTAATGCATAGTTGCAACATGCACTAACATATGATGAATGTCAAGGAGGTTTGGAACCTTTGTTATCTCCGTTTCTCTAGAGAATAGCGATTTTATAATGGTTAGTCCACCAATTTATGAACTATTATGAAGTTTTACTAAATTAATTGATAAAAAATTAAAACGATGCTCATATACCATGAAAGAGAGTTTAATATACATAATACAAATGTAAAATGTGTTTAGAAATTTTAAAACCACACTAAATATCATAGGCTTCAGTATATAGAGCATTTACCGAAAAACTCAATATTTTCGTAGGGATTAACACATAGATTTTGAGAAAAATTTAAAAATATGACAATGATATTTTATTGCATAGTTACATCATGCACTAGCATATGATGAAAGTCAAAGAAGTTTTGAACCTTTGTTGTCTCCGTTTATCTAGAGAATAGCAATTTTACAGTGAGTAGTCCACCAATTTATGGAGTATTATGAAGTTTTACTTAATTAATTGATAAAAAGTTAAAACGATGTCAATGTACTATGAAAGATAGTTTAATATACATTAATACAAATGTAGAATATGTTTAGAAAATTTAAAACAACAATAAAGATCATAGGCTTCAATATATAGAACATTTAGAAAAAAAATCTCAATATTTTCATAGGGGTTAACACGTAAATTTGAGAAAAAATCAAAAATATGACAATAATATTTTAATGCATGATTGCATCATGCACTAACATATGATAAAGGTAAAAGAGGTTTGAAATCTTTCTTGTCTTCGTTTCTTTAGGGAATAGCGATTTTATAGTGGTTCATCCATCAATTTAAAGAGTTTTATGAAGTTATACTAAATTAATTTTTAAAAAATTAAAAAAATTCTTATGTACCATGAAAAAAAGTTTAATATACGTTAATGTAGAATATGTTTAGAAATTTTAAAATAATACTAGAGCATTTTTCGAAAAACCCAATATTTTGGGAGGGATAATTGTTGAATCATAGTTGTCGGTTAATCAAAGATAGTTGACAGTTAAAACTAAAAAAACTAATCACATTATAAAATCTGAACAGTTAATTTTCTACCTAACATTCCTATTTATTTATTTATTTATTGATATATCTTCGGCACCTAATTCTCCATTTTAATAATCAGAACAATCCAGATTTTTCTAAAGAATATTATCAGGTGCTACACGAGCACAATTAAATAATCAATGTCATGAGATTGACAATCTGATTATATTTGGTAATGAGCAGTCACACTGGCATTGATCACACAATAATCACGTTTTATTCTGTATTCTTCTCCTAGCCGTCCCTTGCCGTCACTTGACTTGCCCACCACTTGTTCGTCAATATTCCCCCACTCGGCCGTCTTATCAAAACCACACCTTTAACTCACTAAAAACGTTTCTTTGGAGGAACCCAAGTCAATTTTTTCTTGATCATGGAACGTTGGTCTAGCATCTTGAAGATTCCCTTGAACGATACTTCTAGTAACTACTACAGAGTTGCAGCTTCTCTCTGCCTCTCTGTGAGCATCGCTTGTACTCTGTTCCTAATCCTCTGTTTTTTTTTTTTAACTCATTGAAAGCTGCTTCCTTTTTTGATCAGCAGGAAGTTCCTTCTGCAAACGCTATATTCTTCCATGGAGACAGAGTTCGAGACACTGGGAACCCTGTGATAGAGAGGCTTTATGATTTGCAGAAAGTTCCTGAGGTTATAGTTTCTAAATTTGGAAACTCTGTTAACGCTCTGGTTGTTGAAGCTTCTGTCTTTAACGGACCCTTTGCTGTCTACAAGGACTTTGTTCCTTCAGTGAATCGTTACGGAGAGCCAACAGCATCTTATTCTCCTAATGGCTTCCCAGCTTCTTCATCCATTGTCTCCCTCTTATCCACTTTCCTTCAAGAGGTACTCTTTGATGCTATAAGCTAGAAAGTCAATAATCAATTCTAGCTTATACTGCTGGGCGGAACCGGACCTTTTTTGGATAGGAACAGTTCGGTTCTCGGTTCGGTTTTGTTTTTTTGATATAAATAAATAGGAATCGTTCGGTTTTTTGTAAATTTTTGTCCGGTTTTAGATTTTTCGGTTTGTTTTTTGGGTTTAGGATAATAGTTACTTATATGATTTATCATATCAGGCAGAGAGCCTTGTTTCGAAGGAAGGTAAAGATTTGTGCTTGAGAAGCTCGCTTGCACACTGTCCCAGAACCATTCTTCTTGGGTTTAGCAAGGGTGGAGTTGTGATAAACCAGTTTCTGAGTGAGATGAGTTCTTTGGATACAAACTCCGCGGGCGAGCATGAAGAGGTTGGGATCATTCCAGCCTCCAAAGAAAGCTTCCTCAACAGCATTTCTGAAGTTCATTACATAGATGTAGGGCTGAACTCCTTTGGCGCCTACATCACTGATCAGAACGTCGTCCAGAGAATCTCCCAACGCCTTACAGGAGGAGGAGGAGGAAGCTCGGTGAGTGTTTTCGTTCACGGGACTCCCAGGCAGTGGCGTGACGAGCAGCGTGGCTGGATTGTAAAGGAGAAAGATGAGCTGGTTCGGTTGCTGAAGTCTGAAGGTGAGAACTCTGGTGGGAAGCTGCAAGTCCATGATCGGTTCTATTTTGCTGATAGGCTTCCTGACTTGCAAATGCACTTTGAGATCATTGATGCTATGGATGTGTCGTCAGCATGATGATGTCACTGTCTCAACGTAATATTTTTTATACTTTCAAACTTTTAATGAATAACCGTTGCGGTGCTAGATGATGCAATAAAGAGAACAGTAAAGATGGTTTACTCAAACGAGATAAAGCGTGATACAAGTCTCATATGTCACACACGGTCTAGCTTTGCTTGGCTTTGGCTTAGTTCTGTGTATTTGAGATAACAGAAGGGAACTCTTTTTAAGTAAATGGGAATGTTCACTATCACTTTCTAAGATAACATTATTGAATAGAAGATTCAGCCTGGTGATGCTCTAGATTACGAATGATAATTTTAACAAAGATCTTGGCCTCACGAGGCATACTAGCAGCAGCTGCAGCAGAACGTAGTACTCTAGCTTCTCCTCCACTCTGCATAAGGCTCGCATGATGCATCGCGTGACGTCCACCAGGTACCGTAAACTGAACAAGCGCAAAGGCAGCACATGCCTTGAGTATAGAAGAAGGGTTGCGTAGCATTGTCACAAACCTTCCGATCTCAGCACCACTGCATCTCAAGTGGCCAGCTTCTAGTATGCAAGCTCTCTCCGTCACTTGTGACAAGATAGTAGGAGTAGATGTGACAGCTGCGGCTACAAAGATCTGAGGATCCATGAATGTTGTAACAAAGGCTTCAATGTGTTTGAAAGCCATTCTTCTTGCCCCATCTAAGCTAATGGTTTTTGATGTGCTCGCTGATGAAGATGTTCCTATCATCAGAGTGTACTCATCCATCCTTCCATCGAACATGTATGCTAAAGCCAGTGCAGCCATGAACCGAGCCATTTTTGAGGCGGAAGATGAACATAAGTGAACAAGAGCTGGAACTCCTCCTTCCTCTACAATGCGAAGTGCGTTACCGGGATTAAAAGCAAGGTTCCATAGAGCTCCAGCTGCTGTTTCATGTACATCCTGAAGAAGAAGAAGAAAAACAATGCATTGAGGAAGATTTGATCATATATCCCCAAATGGCTAAGCTCTAAGCCACACAAGTAGGCCTGCGGTTAGTCCCGGTTTTTCAGGTAGTTTGGTTTTTGGTTAGTTCGGTTCAACATAAATCTTACCGAATTAACCTGAAATAAAGTTAGGTTTGGTATTTGGTTAGTTTGGTTTTTGAAAATCCTACGGAAGCTTTTGATTTCGGTTAGATTTTGGTTTTGTTTTGTTAAAATTTCGGATAATTCGGTTCGGGGTTTTGGTATGGGTTAGGTATAAAATATATTTTAAAGAAACCGAAGTAACTGATTGCCGAACCGAACCTAAAACCGAAGTTTCTAGGAAAATCTACCGAGTCTACCCAAATTTCTAACCGAACTAACCAAAATTTTGGTTCGGTTCAAAATCTCAGGCCCAGCCACAAGACTCGAGGACAACAATATGTACCTCGGCTTCAGACCGTGCAAGTGCAATTAGAGGTGGGACGCCACCTTCACGTCCAATCGCAATGCTGACAGAGATTCAAAGAGCAACGGCAGAAACGTTATCAAGGCAAGTGGCAGTAACAACACTGATCAGAGACTCGTTATCTCTAACCAAAGCCACAAGTTGATGCAAGCGACGTAAAAAATAATGAGAACCTGTTTGCTTCTGACACTGACAATCCCCAAAGAGCACCAGCTGCTCTTTCTTGAAGACCTGTGGACGCATTTGAACAAGACTGTGCCAGTGTCACCTGAAAATATAACTCCTTTAGCATATGAGATGTATAATCATATTTAAGCAAATGTGAACATACCAAAGCTTCAACACCACCGGCTGCAGCAATAAACTCTCGATTCTTATCATCAAACGACAAATTCCAAAGTGCACCAGCAGCTTCTTGTCTAACACCTTCATGAGGCGATTGAGTGAGTTGAACAAGAGCTTCTAATGCACCTGCTTCTTGTCCAACCGCAGCGTTATTATTGTTGGTATCACCATGAGCTGCCAAATTAGCTAAAGCACGAGCAGCCTGTTAAAAAAAAGAACAGAAACAAAATCAGTAGCAAAGAACTTTGACAAAGTAGAGAAAATGGAACTTACCTGTTCTTGCACTCCCTCGTAGTTGCAATTGCGAGCTAACATCACAAGGGCTTGTACACCTCCAGCATTTGCTACTTCCATGCTGCATTTATCATCTGCTGCTAAGTTTGCTAAGGCTCCAGCAGCTCGTTCCTAGGTAAATTTAGGCATTGGTCATATAAACCGAGAACTGAAAACTAAACCGGAACCAAACCGAAGTTCACAAATAACCAAATGGTTCTTATATTTCTGGAACCGAAAAAACCGAAACCAAACTGAATTTCACATATACCCGAACAGTTCTTATATTTCTAGAACCGAAAAAAACGAAAGAACCAAACCCAAACCGGAACCAAATATCATACCATATAGAAAGAAGAGAAATATCAATAGAACTGATTTATTCGTTAGTTATTATTATTATTTAAGCGTACCAAGACTCCATCAGAACCATTTGGCCATCTGAATATAAGATCAACTAGTGCCTTCACTCCTCCAGCCTCAGCAATAGCACTCTAATAAAAATAAAAATAAATGTGAGATGAAGAATCAAGAGTAATAACAACAATCTTATAGATAACAAGAGGACTTAACCTTATGCTCTTCTCCAACAGAGAGATTCCACAGTCCACCAGCAGCTTCCTCGGCCACAAGTCTGTTCATCGACTTAGCCAAACCAGCAAGAATCCTGATCCCTCCTTCATCAGCAACGGTCTTCGCAACGTCAGCATTCACCGACAAATTCGCAATAGCCTTTGCAGCTTCTGATTGAAGCCCTTCTCGCCACGAGTTCGCAAGGTCAAGAAGAAGACGGATCCCTCCCACTCTCATAACCGCTTCAGCTCTTCCGCAGTCTATACTAGCATTCTCATCATCGATCACAACGAAAGTCGCGAGTCCCGTAGCTGACCTCTCTTGAACATCTTCCTGCGAGCTTTGCATCAGAGTGAGCAACAATGCAGCTCCTTGTTTCAGCCAGAACTCATCTAACCCCTGCGGATTGCTCTCTGCAGTCCGCAGGAGAGTATGCGAAACAATCCATTCGATCCAACGCATAGTCTCATCAACTGATGCTTTATCCTCCAATCCTCTCCAGTATGAGAATATCTCCTTTGGTTTCTTCTTTGAAGTATCGGCGAATAACGAAGCAACTCCTTCGAAAACATTAGTAAACAAAGCAAGTAGAACTTTCCCTTTGAACCTATTCGAGCTCATGAAACTTGTATCCTCTTCGAGTACACTACAGTTTACAGCACACAAAACTTTTAAGCTCTTAGACGATGTCAAAAGCCTGGAAACTGCTCCAGGACCCACGTCGGTCCTGGAGACATCCAGGCCAATTAGCTTTGGGAGTTTATCCCATTTACTCGACGCGACTGACCATTTTATGTTAGATGTCCCAGCAACAGATAGATACTTAAGGGACACAACTCTCCCCAGTGCATCCTCGTCGACGCTGAGGCAATCCAACAAACCAAGATCAGTTAACTGTGTACAATTCTTAGCTAGAGCTTCAACAGCTTCTGAAGTAACATCTCTTAACCCCGAGAGACGAAGCTTCTTGAGCTTAGGACAGCAGAAAGCCACAACTTCAATGGCGTCACCAGTGATCTTCTCGCAGAAGTCAGGTCCAAGTTCTAGACTCTCAAGCCCCTCGTGGCGCGCGGCGATCATCGCCAATGTAGCGTCTGTAATCTTCCTGCAGTAGTCGCCGCTAACCTCGAGGAGGCTCCTAGCCTTCAGGTTGATAATTGAGTCAGCAGACTCGACGCCGCGGAACCTTAAGCTGCGGAGATGAACACACCTGGAGGCGAGAGAAGTCGCCGTTGAAGGGTTGAGCTTGTGAGGACGGAGGTCTAGTGAAGTCCATAGGCAAGAGGAAGCGCCGAGAGCTCTCCATGTCTTGCAAGTGGATGCTAAGCTAGCTCTGTCTCGGTGGTTTAGGCAAGTGAACAGGTGAAGCACTGCGTCGTAATCTAAACTAGTCCAATCAAGCAAAGAGGAGGAGGATACTATCTTGTCTTTGCCTTTGTCCTCTAACTTCCTCCGTACCCTACGACTCATTGTCTCTAAAGAGCAATAAAAATCGAAACTTTGATTGATCACAACAATCGAAAAAGTTTGAAGCTTTATGAGAACCCAGTTGCTGTAATGAATCAAGGAGGAGTTGGGTGATGTGATTAAGGTAGAAATGGATTCGAGAGCTCGAGCCTTAGGACACAACAACAACGAAAGGTCTGACCTTTTTGATTAAGGTGAAGAAGAGGAGATGGCTAAAACCGGGTCGGAGCTTTGAGAGAGGAGAAGGGCTTCGGGTGATGAGAAGAAAACAGGTCATATATGTACAGTATATGATGATGATACAGAGCATGAATTTTATTTTCCTGTATTTATTTCCGTTTATTACATTTCTTTCTTTTTTTTTTTTTGTCATTTATTACATTTTCATTCACTGCATGTGTTTTTTTAGTATCTTTCGTATATGGTAGTGTATTTGAAAGATTTAAGTAATAAATTTGGCCTACTTTTTAGTTATTTATTAAAAAAATAGAATTAATCATATTTAAATTAAAATAGTAGTATCATGAATCTGATTTGCAATATCATAGAAGTTAATAAAGCAAATATATATATATATATATATATGTATCATACAGGTAAAATCAAAATACAGATTTTTTAGTAATTGAAAAGTCAATAACTAAATATTTTAAATTACTAAAAATTAATGCATCCACCATCAATCAAAATAGAATCCACATATCGAATGAACATACATAAATGGATGTTACAATTTTGACTGAAATTGCATTGTTTTTTCTTTTTTTTTTGATAAGTAAATTGCATTGTTTTTTCTTCAACTTGCAGTTTTATATTTTCTCAAATTAATATTGTTGGATAGTAAAAAAAAATCGAGCAACGGATTTTTATTTTGATGAAACAAGAATATATGTGCCTAAACCAGTAAAAGAGTACAATTGGTTGAGAAGGTTAGAGAATAGTGTTTTCTAACACGGGGCTTTATTGCAAGAAAGGTCCACTTTGCTATTAAGAGCATAAAATGGCCATGCTCTCTCTTTTAAGCAACTCATTGTCCATATTATACTATTCATCTCAAACTATATATCGGCCAACTTCTTTATAGTTTGAGAAAATTGGCCATATTAAAGGTTTCGTTCCTGGAACTGTAATATGATATATATAATGTGCATAACAAAAGTTCAAACCGATGTAAAACAAAATTCGTATAAACTCAAGTAGAGTTTGAAGATGTATATATAGTTTTTATTGCCCTTTTTTCAAAAATATATATATATATATATATATATAGTTTTTATTGATTTGTTGTTCTATAATGAGTTCGGGGAGTTTTCTTTTTTCTCAACTCTGTATTTTCATCTTTTTTCATACTCGTAAGTAAATACAACATTGTTTTTTTTTATGATCCTGGTATCCGGAGCCTAAGAGGATCCGACTAACGCCAATGACCGTCCACCGGATCTTAGTCGGGGAGCCCGCTGAGGCATCCAGGAGGGCTGGTGATCAACCCATGTAAATTCCACCAGTGGTCACACGTTAACAGGCTTCTCCGTATTGGGCCCGAAGGTCCCTCAAGATAATCACCTCCTAGCGGCACTCGAACCCATGAATTCTCAGATTGGGTTTAACCACTTGACCACTAACACGCGGTTAATACAACATTATTAAAAATAACAGATTTTATAACTGAGAAGAATAACATATGATTAATGCTAGTATTATTTTGTCACTTGTAACTTCATGTCGTTAGTTAGTTCAAGTCGTTTCTCTTTGAACATTAAGGGTTTGGACTTCATTAATCGATGGTTGGTTCGGTCATTTGTGCATCTATTTTGGTGACAAAGTCATTAAAGCTTTTAAAATGTACTCTTTTGAATGTGCTGAAATTATAAATGAAGGATATTGTTGACCATAATGAATAATTGGAATCTGCATCTCTTGCGTTTCTTCACCTCTCAATAGGATGAAAATTATTTGTTTATTGAGAGTTGAGAATATTTGAGAAAGTAAGGGAAACGAAGGAAGATAGAAAATGGGGTGGATCGAGCAACTTGGCGTCGCCACTTGATTGATTTTTTTTTTTTTTTTTTTTGTAACTGCGCCACTTGATTGATTAGGAATTGAGTATTAGTTTATTGTTAATTGTTAAAATTTTATGTTTCAATTATCTCTTAGCAGAGAGGTTTTGATCTAAGGTTAGGCTTAAGCCGAAAACGTTATTTATATTATATCGAATTCTCACTAAAATTACCGGTAATGAGCCCAACGAGTTTTTCTAATTTGGTTACCTAAGCCCATCAAGTTTCATTACATAAAACCCCTACATTCACAAAATTGAATTCTTATAACTAGCTCTTTGCGATTTTACATTATGTAAAAGAATTAATTGACAGTGTTAAGAGCCTGAGATTCAGATGACGTCTTTTTCATTTTAAGTAGATTTGACGTCAAACTTGCATAAAAAATTTTAAGGTTTCAGTTTTCATACATATATTTTATGTATACTAAATTAAATATATTTCCCCTAGTGAGCTAATCTTGACTGGAGAGAAATAGCTGCACAGGGAGTTGGCCGTTGTGGACTTGGCCGTCCCACCACCGTAGGAATCCGTCCACCACCAGATGCGGTGGAGGAGGGAGGAGCAGCAGCAGCCATAGCTGAGGAGGAGGAGGAAGCCGAGACACGTTCGCAAGAAGGGCACATAGTGAGAGTAGTTGGAGGAGTCATATGCATGTAGAGATGTGGAGATAGCTTCAACGCCCTGAGCTCAGACACTTCCTTGTGCAGCCGTCGATTCTCCTCCGTTAGAGTATCGCAACATCTCTTCAAATACTCACAATCAACCTCCGTTTGTTTCAGCTTCGTCCTGAAAATGTAACAAAGTCCAAAATATCTTTTATTAATACGTCTTCCATTATATTTACAAATCTTTTTTATCTTATAATGTCGCTTTGACGAATTACAATAAGTAAATATATTGTAAATATGAATTCTGTGCCTACCTGATCAATAAAA
The DNA here is from genome assembly GCF_000695525.1 of Brassica oleracea var. oleracea. Lineage (NCBI taxonomy): Eukaryota > Viridiplantae > Streptophyta > Magnoliopsida > Brassicales > Brassicaceae > Brassica > Brassica oleracea. Next base: position 52,768,291 of record NC_027751.1, read on the forward strand.
AGCAAAAACATATTTATTTGAAAGTTTATAGAATTCTTTACTTTTGACATAACTGATCAATAATTGCATTAAAATGTCAGATTTCAAAACAGAAGAAAAAAGGTATTGAATGACAAAGAAACAAAACCAAAACTAGATTTTACTTTTAATATACGCATGCAGCTCTGCGTAAAAAAGTAAAAACTTCCATGTGACAGAGCAGAGCCAGAAGATCCTAAATACGATTTTCTTTTTAGGACAGTGATATGAATTCTGTTTGGTCGGATAATTATATCACCATCATAGCAATTACTAAGGTTTTGTGTTCCGTTAATACCCCTAGAGATAGTGAAAATTTACTTTACCTTGCCCTTCGGTTCTGAAACCACACTTCTACTTGTCTTGTCCACAGATTCAACTGTTTTGCTAGAGCCAGCTTTTGCTTCTGCCCAATCAGATGACTCAAAAAATGAAATAAGCATATGCAACCATGTACGATAAATTTACAAAAATGCCACTGACCGGATTTAGAGTGCTATGTTCTTTGAATGTTTCTTCAAGAACCAAAGCTTGTTCCTTAGATAACCGGAGTTTCTTCCTCGTTCCCTCGCAGTTTCCTCCTTCTTCTTCGTCGCTTCCTCCACGGTGTGAGCAAGAAGCTCTCTCAGCCTCGTTCTCATCTCCTCCTCCGTCTCCCCTCGCCGCCGCAAGATCCCTCTTGTTCCCACTCACACTCGAAACGTTGCTGTTCGGTGATGACACGCCCGCAGCGTCTTCTTCTAAGTTAATCACGACCGTCGCAGAAGGAGTTCTGTTTACTTCGAGACCTCTTAGAAGAGATCCAACGTCAGAGTTTCTTTCTGCAGAAAGAATTTTCAACTTCAGTTTCCAAACATTTTCTTTTTTGCTAAATTCAGTTTCTAAACTTATAAACTAAAATATTTTATACAAAAAAAAATAAGAAAGATAAATAGGATCGGATCTGAGACATATGTGTGTTAGGACTATATAAAGATTACAGCAAAATCTTCAAAGAAACATAATAAATCATGTTCTATACAGAAACAAAATTCTTACACATTAAATGTAAAAAACTTAGGTAAATAGTCTGGAAAATAAAAACGAGAAAGAGAAACAACAAAATTACCAGAGGACTGGAACTGGTGAGGCCAAGAGTTGTGATAAATCTTCTTCTGAAGATGGTTATTATTGTGATTGTGCATGTGAGAAAACGAAGAAGTTCTCAACGGCAATAGATTCAACCCCAGTCCCAGAGATGGTTCCTTTAGCTGACTTAACCCCAAGCTTAGACTCAGACCCAAACCATCTTCGCTTTCACCCATTTCTTCAAGATTTTCTTGGAAATTTTGGGTCAAAAAAGATTTTTCTGGAGAAAACAATGAAGTTGTGCTGGTTAATAATGTTTGAGAGAGAGAGAGAGGAAGGAAGTTTATGTAGGGGATTGGGGTTTCAATGATGACTTATGTCAGACAGACTCTTGTCATTTCAATGATGATATATATTGTTACCTGCTCATCTAAAAAACTTTAGCAACCGTTAGAAAATAAAAATGTCATTTAACTCAAATACGTTGAATTTTGAGAAGATTATTTTGTTTTTCTTCACTTCAGTTATTTTTTTACTTGTGTTTGACTATTATATACTATACTGAATTACTGTTTATTTTACTATTTTAATATACATAATGCTTTGTGCATCAATTCAAAATTTTATTCTCTAGAACTCATATACTTATCAATCTTGAATAGGAATTGATATGCATACTAACGATATACTTCATTTAACAAAAGTCTGGAATAGTCTTGCAGATCTCTGTGTGCACTGTTTTTTATACACTAAACATGAAGGAGTAATTTAAGAGGAAAAGACAGATGTAGTAAAGTATGTGCGCGTGGAGAGGAAGAGAATGGCGTTGGGGGTATGGGAGTCAAAAACGATGTAGTATTGATAGGTTACACAGAGGCTAGCTCTGTATGGGGTTAGACTTTAGAGTTCCCTCAAGTCGAACATGCATTCGATTCTCTATCTTGAATTAACGTATTATCCTCTTTTCCAAAAACTCTCATGTGATTAGTGCATATTTTTGGTCAACTAACAAAAGAGAATTTCAACTTTTCCATTAATTGTCATGGTTCAGTCAAATATAAAACGGACATTTGGAAAAGATTAGTCGTGGTAGAGTTTATGGGTTATGGCACACCTGATACCTACCTCTTGTGCTGAGACAATAATATTACTTCCCGAAGTTGTTGATAATGTCATCATTATCACTGCTTCAGTTTCTTCGAGAGTTACAGACAAGACAGGTCGGGCTTGTTAATTAATTTATTTTGAAGTTAAATAACGTCCGACTCTTTCAACCACAATTAAATGTATGTTTACTTTCCGATATTCTTTATTGTAAATGAATATGTATTTGACTTTTATGACTTTTAAATATCTTCAAATTTTATTCTTATTGTTAATCAATCTGTATTTGACTCTTTATGACTTCTAGAGCAGCGTTACCGGTGGATATCTTCCTATGAGTACCTAATGCATATAATAATAATATTGTTTAGTTCCAACATCAAAATGAAAAATAAAAGAAACCTGAAGCAATTAAAAGAAGACAGTTTGCACTTGAATTTCTTTACTGTCAGAAATAATCTCTTCGGAGAGAGATTCACCTCAACAATTCTCATTCTTTTTTTACTTTTTGGATTTGATTTCATTAATATAGGTTCCGATTAGTAGTGGTCGTAAAAAAAAATCTGTAGATTTTTTGTTGTGGCTTTAGATTTTATTGCTGTAGAATTTTATGCAAAGCACTAAACAACTGGTTTGGATATTTGGCTCTGCAGAGTACTTGTACAGCTGTAGGTTATTTCAAGAGCTGTGGTTTCAAAAAAAAAGTAAAGCTTGATTGTTCTGAATTTAGTGCTGTAAAAATAAATACGGTTGTGGACAGCACCTACGGCAACTACCAATCACCAAATTTCTGACACCAAATTTCTGACCTATCTTCGATCAATATGGAAGATGCTTTTCATTGATTTCAAAACACTTTGCTTTGACCTTTTAAGAAACAAATTTCTGGTAAATTAATTTTATACATTTGATTTTCATTTGGAGTAATTGGACTGTTTTGCTTTAAGCCTTTAACCATCAAATTGAATTTTACTCTGGATTTTTCTTTATATTCCACTAACCATAATGAAAAGGGAGTAAATGATTTTATAAGATATTACCCTTTCCTCTCAAGTTGCTTTTCTTTCCTCTAGTATTCTGATTCTTTTACATACTTGAGATCGAGTAGTGCAACAAACTTATATACTCAAAATTTTAATTGAAATATATTACAAACTATGTACTCGTAAGCTAATGTATATATGCTTGATTTAATTATAAAATTGGTTTTAAGGAAAACAGTTAAATAACCACAATAAGTTATAACAAAGTAAAAAATGTAAACCAAATGGTCTTGGCTTAGTGGTAAAGGGTTCATAGCTGTGAATACCGTCTTGGGTTCGATTTTCCTTGACCATCCGGAGTGCCTTAAATGGTAAAAAAATACGGATCATGCGAGACTCGTATTGATTAATTTTTGGGCCTAAAAAGCTTTTAGGATCACACTACGGTTATAAAAAAAAACTAAAGAGTGTAGTTGGATGCATGTTAACGTTCATATGCAATTCTAATTTAATTCTTTATATTCCAAGGTTTGATTCTCCAGATTTTTTTTTTGTCAACGATTTTCTCCAGATCTCAAGGTGAACTTTTTCTATCATTTTTTGGTAAACTATAATTTTTCATATGAGAATAAGCAAATTTGACATGTGATCCCTTTTGGTTATGCAATTCGATACCTAGTTTCTACAACTCGCATAGTTCTATTCGCATGCTAACAATTGTTACTCCTAGTACTATAATATTTTTTTTTATTTAACATGCAAATTTTCATATAATACTATAGTTTATGTTACCGTGATCTTAAATCCGGTATAGTGGTGGTCTAACGTTTTTACTGGATGAAGAGTTTTCATGCTAGTCAAGGCCAGAGATCAATTTTTTTCCACTGAGAAATTGATAGCTCCACATGTGAACTTCCAACGTAGAGCAATCAAACTTGTTTATCACCAGTAAGTCAGTCGACAAGAACATATTTAGGCTCCGAATGGTAACACCAGATTGGACAGTGCGGAACAAACGGATTGGTTAGTGCGGTGCGGTTTAAGAGCGGTTTGTGTTAGAAAAACGCATACTGCGGAACAAGTGCGGTTCATCAAATAGAACCGGTTTAAGAAATATGTGAGTGGTGACCAAAATAATAAAAAGTGCGGGACAAATACTTGAATGATATTAATAAACTAAATAATGCTGAAAATATAAAATAATATTCTACTTAATATTATAAATATATTATAAACATTTTTATAAAGTACAAATAAATTATAATCAGAAAATAACTTTATTTTATTGATTTTTCCATAGCATATTTGCAATATTATCTCTTATTTTCCCTACCCCATCTAAGGGCATGACTGGTTCAGACGCAGCGGTTGCGGGAGTTTGCGGATGCGGATGGTTGCGGTTTCTAACAGTTTTAAGAGATTTGTACGACTGGTTATGCGGTTATAAATTAGTACATTTGCGGGACACTTATGACTGGTTAACTACCAAATGCAGCAGTTGTTAAATAATAAATTAATAATATTTACATTTTATATAATTATAAAAATATCAAAAATAATAACATTATAATAAATATAAAAAATATATTTAGAAAGTTATAGTTGTAAATTTTTTTAAAATTATAGAAAATATTTTTATTTTAAAATTTTATAATATTAATTAAAATATAATTGATATATTTTAGTATTTTTATAATTCTAATTTAAAATTTTTATTGAATATTTTTATTTTTGTATTTATATTATTTTAAAAAAAAGAAGAAAAGTTATCATTCTGCAACCGTCCGCAACCGCAAACGCTAGCTGGAACCAGTTTTTGAATTTATGAGGTTTAGAACGGTTTGAAGCGGTTTAGAGCGGTTTGAGTGATTGTTGTAAAACGCCAACAACCGCTACCAATCGCAAAAGCTGCGTTTGCGGATGGTAGCGGAAAAACCAGTCATATCCTAAGTTTATATCTCAGCCGTCGCTTGTTGATATATTGTACCAAAAATAATCATATTACCCTATTCAATCCAGATCTTTTGTATATAATTAGTTATACGATGATACATATAAAATATATAACACTAATCACGAAAAATGAATATGAAAGTATAAAAAATGTAAAAATCAATATCGCATGCGCGAGTGTTAAACACTAGTTAATAATTAAAACAACAAAAATAACTGATACACCTAACCAAACCACATCATATTACATGCTTTCCATATCTAGGTGCGGTACAAGACTCAACCCGTCTCGCACTATTCTCTTTTTAAAATTTATTATTTTTTATTTGTAAGATTCAGTAGTAAAAGAAAAATGTATGGTGACCTATATACTGTCCCGCAGTGCGTTCCCCTCATCCCGCTGTCAACACTCAAGGCCTTAGTTAGATACTCATTTCGGCCTAGACACCTCTTCTGTTTAATAAAAAAAAATTATGTATAACGAATGATGTTGATATATATATATATATATATATATATGTATAGATTCATCTCTGAAATTTTAAAAGTGTAGCAACTAGCAAGTTATAAATCGCAATGAATTTTACAATGAACTTAGAATGAAACTAATCGCCGTTTTCTGATCTATTAAATCTGTCTCAGATTCGAGTATACTCATGTATGTGAATTTTTACAATACAGTGTGTGTCGGTGTAAACAATTTAAAAAAATAAAAAAAAAATCAAAGAACAAGAAGATGTGGAGGTCACGTGGGAGATTGGGAATGGGTTCACGTGCATTAACACGTGGAAAATTGCCAGCGTGGCAGCACATGGTCCCAAGTGACCACACTCGTGCGGCGTAGCTTTGGTTCCTCCACGACCAGACATCCGCTTCTCTTCAATCATTGGATACTCACTCTCTCTCTTCTCTCACATACCTACGTGCAAGCTATCTCGCGTGCAAACCACACTTTTAAAGGAAAGAACACTCGAAGGCCAACAATACAACGACTATAACTTGCATAAACATTTGTGTAAAATTAAGAAAATGAACAAAAGTATTACAGTAATATCGTAAGTCAATCTAGATTCTAGACTACATTTCATTATTATCCTCCGCCAATAATATACTAGACATAAGACCAGTATGAAAACTGAAAAATGCACAAAATCGATGATATATTGCACACTGCAAAAATATAGACAGGGTTCTCATAACAATTTGAAGATGAAATTAAAGCCTATTTTGCCCCCAAAAAAACTAAAGACTTCATATGATTTTGGTAAGAAACATCTAGCTAAGAACCGACCAAAGTAACCAAATCCATGTTCCATCGCAATAATGCATGAGCATATATATATACTTCCTTCTTTTTTACTGAAAGGAGATATATACTTTAAATCTTTAATCATGTGTTTATGAGCTCACTAATTTTGACTCGTCTAAATAAAACAAAACTGATAGAAAATCTGGCCCCACGCGTGTGTCCATATCCATGTGCAAAATCTCTCCCACGCATGTGTTCTCTTATTTTCCCAGATTCAGTTCGAGCTAAAATTTATCACTTCTTGATCTATCTTAGAGCATGATTAACGGTAAATCCGTTTATGCGGTCTTTAAAAAAAAAAAAATGAACCAATCGCAGGCCACCACGTATCGGTGAGGCCCGCAAACATTGCAAAAACTATCCAAATGCCAAAATCGATTCTTATTTCGCGACTTTGAAGACCATTTTTTTTTAAAATGGGGCCCATACATTAATTTTCTGGAGAAACCAGTTTAGGAAACCGCGATATTCATGGCCTTATACTAATTCTGATTTTGATTATTTTAGTATAGTAATATATACGTATAACAGCTTATTAGAAACCTGAATGTATCGTTATTGATTTCCAGGCACTTTTGCTGGAAAAAAGTCCAGGCATATGATTATATGCGCCTGTGTTTTTGTGGAGAAATTCTTGGGTTCACCTTCTAGGGTGAACATTTAGATTCACCAACCAATAGTGTTTGAATATTTGATATTTGATATCTTTTAAAAAAGGAAACAAAATTGAATTTCCAAATAAGATTATATTTTTTAATTAAAACAATAAAAATAATTAAAAATAATTACAAAAAATAAATAAATAAATATTGTTAAACCGTTAGCAAAATACTAAATCTTATACCCTAAATCCTAAACTCCAACCCCTAAATTATAAACTTTAAATCTTGGATAAACCGTAAACGATTAGAAAATTTTAAACCCTAAATCATATATTAAAAACTAAATCTTAATAACACTAAACCCTAAAACCTTGGATAAACCCTGAACCCTCGGATAAATCATAAACTCTAAATCAAAAATATTTAAAATTAAACCCTAGAGTTTATGATTTATCCAAGGGTTCAGAGTTTACCCAAGGGTTTAGGGTTTAGTGATTAGGATTTAGGGTTTAGTGTTATTAAAATTTAGTTTTTAATGTATGATTTAGGGTTTAATATTTTCCAGCGGTTTAGAGTTTATCCAAAGTTTAAGGTCTAACATTTAGGGTTTAGGGTTTAGGATTTAGGGTATAGGGTTTAGTATTTTGTCCAATACTTAACAATAATAATTAATTTATTTTTTTAATTATTTTATGTATTTTTATTATTTTATTTTAAAAATATAATTTAATTTGGATATTCAATTATATTTTCTTAATGACGTTAAAAAAATCAACTATAATACACTGTAGATATATAGTGCATCCATTAATAATTGTTCGCTAGCGAATTTAATCATTACAAAATATTATTATATTTTTTTCACGTACTACATGATTGTACTGACGTATCTAACAATTTACTCGAAAGCTTAATCATTGCACATGTTCACGTGGGAAGCCCGTCACTTTATTTTGGTCCGTTCTAAGATTTGATTAATTCTTACCAATTTATTATTGGTCATTCGTGCAATTTGTATTAATAGATTTAAAGAGAACTTTAGTAAACATATGCCAAGCTTTGGAAAAGAAACATAGTGCTTTTTTTTTTTTTTTGAGAATAGCATACTGCCAAGTTGGAAATGAATATTATGACTTGAGAATACAGCTGTTCACATGCATGCAGAAATTAGATAACCAAATAAAGAAAAAATAATATCTACGTGATGACCCTAGGAGAGACTTTTTTTGTTACTTCCAGATAAGCTTCTTTTTTTTTTTTTTTTTTATAATTATATAAATCAGCTCGAAAAAACGGGAATTAGATCCGGTTACAAGTAGGTTTTGAACAAAATTTCCAAGGTCAAACTAATACAAAGCTAGCTTCGCCCACCCACTAAACCCGGTACATTCCGCTAGCCCGTCTTCGAAATTCCTTAGAATCGGTTACCGTTCTCAGCCATCGACGAGAATCACTAGAAAGTGAGGTTCTCCTTGTTGCCTCAGATGACGGGAGTTCTAGTGTCGTCTCCGGAGTAGCTGGCTCCCGATTAACTCCACCAAACTCATAACCATCTCTATCTTTAAAGCACCAGACGACTAATAGGGGAGAATTTCAGACACTTACCATAAGCCTTGCGAGCGCCACCAAAGCCCGGTTTGTACGCAACGCCACACAACGTTTGAAACCGCCTCGCGAACAAGCAAATGCTTGCTACTGCCGCCACCGAACTATACACAAAAGAGGCCTGACCTCTATACCACACATCAAACCAAAGGGACTCAATCACCTGCACGCATATCAGCCAACTACACTACCGATGATGAATCAAAAAGATCCTTCACCAGAACTGGGATGGTAGCTAAGCACAAGAGAGGCACCGCCACATCAAGACCAAAGCTGGGACGCCTCTTGCCGCCTTTGAGAACCGAAGATACAGTGAAAGTGCCACGCCAAATTATTCACCTGCGCCTACAGTGAAACCAAAATTGAAACACAAGAGCCCAAGCTTCCAAATGAGATGCGGCCGCAAACCAATTGGAAGGCTCAGAATGGTGACGAGAAGAAGATGCTGGAAAGACAAGTGGAGCACCGAAACAGAGCGTGAAACAGCCATAGATGACTGTGTAGGCCACTGTCCAGCACGCAAACACGAACCAGAACGGCCAGGTACCATCAACTCCGCCTGCGTACCCGACCCTGACTCGCCTCCGAAGTGAAACACTACCGAAGCTGACTTTGACTCCGCTGAAGAGGAGCAGAACCCCGATGACCCGTAAGAGTTCCTGGTTCCAATCATTGAAGCCACACGCCTCAGCGGAAAGAAGCAGTAGAGACTCTGCAACGCCAACGCAACTGTATAGCGAACCAGCACACCATCACGAGCAGAGAGGGCGCGAGAGAGGATCTAAAAGGGAAACACAATCCTCCATCTCAGCCGTAAAAAGCCGATTCCGCCAATCACAACCCCTGCCCGCCACCGCGTCATGACTCCAAACAGTCCAAGTCTTCACCGCCGTCAACGAACCTTGCGCACGGTTATTTTATGACGGAGACCCGACTGGCCAGAGACCAGAACAAAGCGATAGTAGAGGGAAAAAGACCGGGAAGCAAATATGAAACAAGATGTGAGAAGAGGGGGGTTCCCGTGGCCGGACGCGCACGACGCGCCGATCAACACCGGAGCAGCTGAGAACCTTTCGTTTGTCTACATAAGTTTCCTTTAGACTAAAATAGTCGATGATTTTATTAGACGTGTAAAAGTTTCCTTATATACATAGAATACAAACAATAAAGTTACAAAACACATATCACACATATCTCTTATCTATATTTTGTACACAGTTAGGAAGAACAAATATTTTAAGGGGCGTCACTGGTCTATATAGATCCCTACAGTGATATACGTCAAACAAAATTTACTGAAAAACTATGATACGAAATATATTCTTGTTTTGGTTCCAGCCAAAAAAAAATTTTGTTTTACTTTTTGGTCATTCTTGATCCGGAACTTTAATACTCCTGTTAATTTATGATAAATATATTTCATATATCAATATCAATGAATACTTAATACTTTTAAAGCTGAAAAGCAGAAAGTTTCAAGATTCGGAACAAAAAAAAAATTTGCACGGAGACAGGGCGAGTGAGAGCCACGTGATGTGTAAAAGATTGGTTTTTTTTTTTTTTTTTTTTTTTTTTTTTAAACTTCAAAGAGAAATAAAAATAGCAAAGGGGATTAAAAGACGCCAGAAATTTCACGTGGGAAGTCACGTGAAGAAATGTCCACGTGTTAACCTCATAAGAGAAATAATAGAGAGACAATCTTCCCACCTTTTCACCAGCCCGCGCGTGTCTCGTTGTTTCTCTCTCACCCGGACACCAAAGCCACTGCACAATTACATTGGGTTAGAAGACTCCTCTCATTAATGTTACGATGATGATTCATAACCTTTATTCTTATGTTTTGGGCCGATTCTTAAGTTTTGGGCCTTGTCTGTTAACAGTTGTTATACATCTGTCATGTACGTGGTCGGCTCTATCCACAAAATTGGATTGATGCGAAATAAACGTATACTAATCCACTAATTTAATGGAGAGGCAATTTTTAATTATTTTAGTTGGTACAACAAAATATTTAGATGGATTAGTGATATGACTTTGTTATTTACAACGCTTTGTTTAAATTTCTTTCAAAAATACTGTTACTCTAATATTTATAATAATTATAAAAAATGATAAACAGCGAGAATAGTATTTTCAAACTTTGTTTTTCATTTGATACTGAAACACAAATGAATATATTCAACAAAACCTTACACACGAAAAAAAACACAGTACTAATATACTACTATATACTGGTCAAATTATTGTATGGGTAATTACTAAAATGATTTAAAAAAAAAACTGTTTAGCCTAAAAAAGAAAGACAGTTTTGTTTTCTTATATTACATTGTACGCAATCTGCATGTTAATTCTTAATCACAACTTTTCAAAACGTCATTAAGTTTTTGATATTATGCTAAAATAAAAATATAATTCCATAAACCCCAACCGTTGCAACCGTACGCGCCCTCTCGTGTATAAATGCAAAACAGTAACACACATTTGTGTGCATCTCTTGTCGTCCAAAAGGAGAGAGAAGTTAAAAAGAGAGAAGCCATGCCCATGCTGAATGCGAAAGCGGAATCCTATCAACCGGTGAGTATAAGAGTGAGAGAGGCCGTGCTGAACGAGCATGCGCCACGTTTTGAACCGGTGAATAGAAGCGGGAGAGAAGTCATGCCGAGTGAACATTCGGCGCCGCTTCAACCGGTAAACAGCGATGAGCATTCGTTGTTCCTTACCTTCTCAAACGGGTTTCCCCTGACGGAGATGCAAATCTTCGATTTTTTTAACTGGTAAGTAACTAAATCTAATGCCCTAATCCTCTAAATCTGTATATGTATAATCAGTTTAGGTTTGTGCAAATGCGTTGTCACTAGACCGTACCCATTGAATTAGTATTCCTGTTACATAGTGACATAGAATGTTGGATTTGTACCTTATGTCCTAACCTATGAACTAAGTCATATACACACTTATTCGCACATAGAAGAAACTTATAGATTGATATAATCTTGGTTTAGTTTGTACAAATGTTTTTTCTCATAGACATATATACTTGCATAGTTACATGTTACGTCACATCGCATTTTAAAAGTCCATATATGCATAGAAAGTTGTCTTGCTTGTCACATCTGGTGAGTCATCATATGGTAAAATGTACATACTTGTCAACCAGTTGGTTATTTTCTGTTCATATATATATGATGATGATAATGGTCAGGCGTTACGGACCCGAGGTGGAGGGAGTGATTATTCCCAGGCCAAGGGGAGGAAGGGGGCCGCCCTTGCATGGGCGAGTAGTGTTCAAGAATCCTCTCATACCCCGCATGGTTATGAGAGACCGTGAAAAGGTTTGCTTTTCTATCGATGGGCGCCCTGTTTACGCCAAAAGGTTCTTCAGCAAGAAGGTGCATACCGGAGCCACTGCGAGTACCAGCCTCCGTGATGGTGGTAGCCACCCCGGTGGCGATGAGTGATCTGGGCTTGGAACTTGGTGAACGGTTAATTTTAAAACCCTTTTGTTGCATCTATCATTGGGTTTTTAATTGAACCGAGTATGTTTCTGGGATAAACCCTTTTTATGTTTCAGCTTAATAAAAAAGAGTGAACGTTCGATTGTGTGAGAACGGATGTTGTAAACTCTTATCTCTGTTCAGAGATATCTTTAAATTATTGATAAACTATTTTGGATAATATGTTTTTTTTTCTCTTTCTTTCAAGTAATTTGGTTGAATTGTATTTGTGCATGCATCGTTTAAATCTTGACTAAGACAAATCCACTGGCTTAAATACTAATGTTAGATACTAATGTTAGATCAGAAATGCCCGTCGTTAAAAATAATATATTGTAATTTGTATGTGTAATGTGTGTTGTGTGTATAAAATTTTATATTGTATATTCTTTTGTGAGCGGACGACATTAGTATTTACGAATATTAGCTATGTGTAGAGAAAAAGCTGTGAAAACCTAAGCAGCGAAGATGTTTTTTTGCCAAAGAATTTAATTATTATTTAAGTTTTATTTTGGACTTTCGATGTATTTAATTTGTTTGACATATCTTGCCATGTATGTGTAACTAAATTTGGATACATACTATAATTAAAACATTTCAAATGTATTCCTATTAACCAAATAAATCTCACAATTTTGAAAATATGTAGGGAAAAAACTATGTTTATATATTGATTTTTTCATTACCTTTATTTTTCTCCCAGCATTTTAATTGCCTATTTTTAGAAAATGTATACATTTTTCTCATACTTTTTTCATGCAAAAAAATCACAGAATAAAATTCTGAATAGAAACGTTAAATGGAATACGTAAGAGAAGCATTTCAAAACAAATGTTTTAATTTTTATAAAAATGGAACTTAAATTCGAGTAGCTTGGCCAGATTTGCTGAAAAATGCTTTTCGATTGGAAGCCCTAAACCATTGCTTCTATATATGGTCCTTCAAAAACCACTGTAAAATATAGGCTATATTCTTTTTATACCTACGTTTTTTAGAAAAAGATGGGGCCATGTTTTGAAGCGTTTTTTTAAACCTATTTTTTTTAGGTCTTTATTAACAATAACTGAGGCCATTATAATATATTTTTTTTGCTAAACTATAAATATCATAAATGAATAGAAGTTTTTACAAAGCAAGAACTTAAAAGTTTGATCTAGATCTTGGCAAAAAAGAATTTGTCAAAAAAAAAAAATCTTGGCAAAAAAGAAAAAAAAAGAAGATGGTTTACATTTTGAACTTGGGGGACAGATTCATCTCAGCCACATAACCATGAGAGATTTAAAAGTTTTCTTTGTCTCCTAGCTGAGATGATGTTTCTTAGCTCCTTGTCAATGGCAGAGAACACAGTTTCGGCTGGAATGGAAGTCTGTTTGTGTATCAAGTTATTTCTCTGCTTCCATAGTTGGTACACAACGGTTTGGACCGCCATTTTAATATTTGCCTATTGGGCTTTATGTGTAGCCTTCTTTATGTGTAGCCTTCGACTCCATTTGGATCGAAGCTAGCATAGAAAACCTTCTTTCCAATCATATGCATACGATTATTGTCTCGGGCTGAGTAATAATTAATTGACGGTATTAGCCTATTAGGTATAAAATCAGAACCTATACATCGATACTGAATGATAACTATATTAGTTACAATGTTACTTTTTATACGGTTTGGAAAATCGTGAACTATACGGTCATGTACGGGTTATTGGATTATTCTGGGAGAAGTAGTTTATCATGACTCGAATCTACTACACAAATCTCTCAGAATGTGACAAAATGCTGTAGTATTTCTAAAAATGTATCCTTTATACCTGTCGTAATATTGCTGAAGGACACGACATTGATTATTTATATTTTTGATTTCATTTGACTGTATACAAGTATTAATTTTCCAGGTGTAAAGAACAACAAAAGTTACAATCGCGTGCATACAAACAAAAATTAAAATGAATATATGATAACAAAAGTAAAGGAGCAGAAATTTCAAAAATTATTCTGGGGGTAGAAAAATAGGAGAGGAGAAAAGTGGATCATTATCAGATTTTCTCTTCAATAATGCAATTTAATATGATAAAGACAATATGTAGAACCTCCACAAATTCAATATATAAAAATGATATATGTAGATCTGTCTCTCTCTTAATTTCCTTCTTCCTATATGTTATACTTTTCCCTTGCATGATTGGATTTGTTTATAGATTATCACAGATATATGTTTCTCATGTAAACGCAGGTACTGATTTTTAGTGGAATACGAATAGAAATTACTTTACATGTTTTTTTCTAAGAGTTGATTACATAAAAGGACACATTTTATCTTTGTTTCACATACAAAGACACATTCCACTTGTGAAACATTTTTTTGTAGGACCAAAGGGTTGGTTTGTCAAAATTACCCTTGTAAAAAACGGTGGTATTTTACTGGAAAGAACAAATTAGTTTTTTTTTTTGTCTTTGTTTCCAATTGAATAACTTTTGTTGCATTTATGTTTTAGGAAAAATGACTTTAGTTTCTACCGTTAGATTAAAAAATTACTATTAAATCGAATGGATGAAGCTTTCCACCTTTGGATTAAAATGATTACTATTAAATCGCATGGATGAGGTTGAATCTTGGAGAGTAGGTCAATTTGACAAAGACGTGACTTAATGGTTGTGTTCGGTGTGGGGTGCAAAATTGCCCTTGTGGATGGTTGAGTTGTGGTCGGGTGAGTTGTGTTCGAGTGATTTGTGTACGGGCGATGCTTGGACGAGTGGTCTGTGGACAGGTGATGTATGGACGGGTGATATTTGGACAAATGATGTGTGGACGAGTGAGGAACCAGCAGTGGGGTTTTGGCCACTCACGTTTTGAACTGGTTCACAATAGCATTCCTCACTCACCATCACCACTAGCAAAAGCATGAACATATGGCTAGAAATTATTTTGTGGGCAGTATACGTAAAAAGTGGATGAATTTTGTTGATTAGAGATATATAGATAATAGAAATGCATATAAATTCAAATTAGAGATATAAATCAGAGTTTTTTGTTTTAATAATATCTTGGTTTTTGTGGACATAATCTTGGAAGCAAAATGTTGTGGACAACATCTAATTAACAAAAAAATGTGGACGTGGACAAGTGAAAACTTGTAAAGAAAGTGTTGTAAGATTTGTATACAAGATTTGTATACAAGATTTGTAAAACCTGGTAGCTTATCACAATGATAGAAATGTGATAGAGATTATTTTAATTTTTATTATTTTAAAACTATTTTTACCATTCTTTATTATTTTGTTTCTAATATCTAAAAACATAGATAATACAGTATATAAAACATGCATATATATATTTTTTCTTTCTTGATGTTTTATAAAAAAAAAATTATTAGATATTTGTATGGACGTAAATAGTGTGGATATGAATTTTGTTGATAAGAGAATTGTTGTTAGGGGTTAAAGCGTATAATTAAAAAGTATGGGACGAAATCAAGAGAATCTATAAGTAAATTAAAGAATGTTGGGGTCGAATTGCGTATATCCAAAACCTAAAGGACCAGATGTGTAAAATAGAGGAACTTAACCATTGTTGGTTCACGAGGTTTCTCTGCAACGGAACCAACGACAAAGGCTCCGCCCAGCCGCCACGGCGGATTCAAAGCATGACGGCCACCGCGAGCTACTGTTACGACGATAGGAGGTCAGAGTGTCGTTATACTCGAGGAAAACATATGGATCCTCAACCATTTTATGTCTTTCAATTTCTGGAATCCAACCACTGAATCAAAATAACACAAAAATAACTTTCAGAAAATCGAAACAGAGGAATAGAATTGAATCGGAAAAAAGGCAATAACCAGTGACCTCGAGGATCTGGCCTTGAATACCCAACATCTTTTCTGGTAAATTGGACTGAACAAATCCCATTGTAGTTTCATTGGAGGAAAAAGGAAGGAGAAAGAGGAAAGACATTCCAAAATTATATAAACTCTTCGATTGTGAAATTGGATGAACGATGTTGTTTGTAGCGAATCATCGTTTGGTTGTTTGGGTCTTATGACGGTTTAGGGGAGAAAGAGATTCAGAAGACTTAATAATAATCAAGATTGTCTCGCTCTCTTATTTTTTTTTCTTTACACAAAAAAGAAACAAACTTTTAGAGTTAAAGGGTAGTACAAACTTTAAGCAACTGAAAAGTGTATCTCATGTTGTAAATGTCTTAAAGTGTAATTGAAATAATGAAATGTGTCTGTAAGCGTAAAAAATTCTTTTTCTAAAGGGCTTTGCAGTCACAATGCGATGTATTTATTATAACCGTGTCACTATTATATGTATATATAAATGATATACAGACTGACCAAAAGCAAGATTTTAGAATCTGATTTGGTGTGGCCCAAGAGATGTTACCACTCAACGAACGTCCACGATACCAAAAAAATACTATGATAGATACATCATACACTCAGGGGGAGAATATACATATATCATACATGCATCCTTGTAACGAAATACAAAAAAAATAACACTCTTATACATATATATGTTTAGATTTTTTTTTTTAGGTGTAAATATTAAGATTATACCAATTTTTTTAGTTTTACATAGTATGTGGAAAACCACTTATTACAACAAAAAAGAGAGTAAAATTAACTATAAGGAGAGATGAAACAAAAATAAAACTTAAGTAGAGAAGGAGAAGGAGAAGAAGAAGACGCTGAAGGAAAAGACAAAAGCCACACATTGCCCGATCGATCACCCGGAAAAAGGCAGGAGGAGTCATCGAAGTACCACAGAAAATCCTTGCGTTGCGCTCACGCCAAAGATTGTAAACAATAACCTGTAGAAGAAGCTTCATCACTTTCATGGTAGAAACCATGAGAGGACCATGTAATCGCTGGCACCAAGCTACATCAGTTTAGAGGTCCGGTGGAGGTGATGTCATAAACCTGCCACAAAAATGCAACCACACACCAGAAGCAAACGACATTCAAAAAATAAATGGCTGTGGGATTCCACTCCACCATTACATAAGACGCAACAGTTTGGGACTGTCAAACCCCATGGTATCAACCGATCACGAGTAGGCAGCCTCTCAAGCATAGCTAGCCAAGTGATGAAGGTACATCTCGGAACTTCTTCCTTAAACCAAACTGTAGAGTGCCATGTGACTTCAGGAGACGGGACACTTAGTAACTCCCAGGTAATTTTAGAGGAGAATTTGTTCGTAAAACCACCTGTTGGACCTCTTCTCCAAAGGAAGATATCCTTGCCATTATTATCAGTTGGAGGGGTTAGTGTTGATAATATTATCTGCAGTGTCTCTGCGAAGTCAGACCTAGCAGGAGGTAAATACCAGTGTCCATTTTGGACAGCATCCGCCACTGAAGCATTAAGTGGAATTCTCAGCTGTCTTGGATCTGTAGAACCAAAGAGAGAGAACAAAGGACCAATGTCTGTCCAATAATCAAACCAAAAGGAAGCTGTACGTCCATCGCCAATACCGCAGCGAAGATAATCACTCAAAGAGTCCCTGAGTTGAAGCATAGACCTGACCGTCCGGGAGAAGCGGGAAAAGTCAGTTACCAGCCAGAAATTCTTGTCTCAGAATCTATTATGCTTTAGCCAAGGCACCCACAACGAGCCTGCAGCTGAGAAGAACAACCAAATTCTCTTTAGCCGAAAGACCATCTCAAACTCCTCCAACTTGCGGATCCCTAACCCACCTTCTTTCTTAGATTCTTGCTCCAACTGCTGTTGTGGTCTTATTCTTCCATAGAAAAGCCGAGCACAGTGAATCTACTTTAGCATAGAACCTCTTAGGCATGACATAAACCGAACTCCAGAAGTTAACCATGTCGTAGATAACAGAGTAAACCATCTTGATTTTCCCTGCATAAGACAATGTTTTAACTGTCCAGGAGTGGAGCTTTGAGGTAATACGCTCTAAGAAAGGTTGCAGAGTAGCCCAAGAGATCTTATTTGGACTTAGAGGCAAGCCCAAATATCTTGTTGGGAACGCACCACGCTTGATACCAGCCAAGTCACTGAGCACCGTAGCTTGCAACTCTGAATATCCACCATAGAATATTTCAGATTTTGTATCATTCATATCCATACCCGACCAGCTTTTAAAATTAGACATTACACTCTTGATGCCATCAGTAGAGAAGTGAGAACCATCTGAGAAGAATAGTAAAGCATCAACAAACAATGAGTCAATCTTGGCGTAGCGCAGAGCGGGTGAAGCCTATAAGCACCAGCCATTTCAGCCTTATTGAGCAACCTTGATAACACTTCCATGAGCATATATGTTTAGATTATTATTAGTATCATGTATCTAGCTGACAAAGTTTTCTTATCGATGGAGCGATTTATTTAAAGAAGATGGAGTACACAATTAATTTATAGTCATTATATTGAAGATCTAAAATGAACCATAGCAAATATTATTGGTTGTTACTCAATACTCCCTCCGTTTTAAAAAGATACATATTTTAGATTTTTTACACATATTAAAAATACACATTAAAACTTGATTGTAAATGCATTGTTTTTTTGTAAATAACAAATTTTCATAACTTTTATCCAATAGAAATCCGATAAATATCATTAATTTTTTTAAAATTTACAATTTTTTATTAAATAATATATTGAAATAGTAAAAAATGTATCTTTTTTGAAACAATTTTTTTTTCTAGAATGCGAATTTTTGTGAAACGGAAGGAGTACAAAATAAATAAAAAGCTGGATCTACGCGAAAGTAGCACATCTCTCATGACTCTTACCCATCGGCCATATGAAAAAATCGATTTATTTTAATTCTATTTACTATTAATAATAATGTGATACTTCTTTTATGGGGTAACAGAGAATTGAATGAACAAAATAGTTAGAGGGAACATCGTATTTAAGTTTCTCAACCGCTCTCTTGCCTTTTTAATATGTATACATGCATTATTTTGTATTGTTATACATGTGTACGTACGTAGCTATAATGTATAAACTGCAACATACTCTATATAAATGCAGAGTTTTAAAAATGGCATTGAGTTTCTATACTAATAAATAGAAAACCTTTTTATTTTCATGAAATAGAAGTAACTGACTTCTATTTCTTTACATTCACAAAAATTTATACCCCCCCCCACCCCCACAACTTTTATTGCAAATGATGAAAACTTCGGTTTGATTTTTTTCCTTTACAAAGACCGCCATGCAATGTTCAATAATTTTATAACTTATGCACATCTAAATCAGAAAAATCTATAAAATATAAACAATTTTTCTCTGTTTTTGACAAAAGATATCTGTCCCAAAAAAAACAATTCTCTTTCCTTTGCTATTTTATTTTGATACAATAAAAATTAGTGGCATGTGCGCCATGTGTGCTCGTTGACTTATATAAAATAGTACATCTCGCATCAATCATCGTATATCGCTCGTTGATTTTCCAACAATATCTGCTCTCTCTTTCTTAGGCTTCAGACCTATTTTGTTTTTCTTATTATACCATTTTAAAAAATAAAACTGTGTATAAAATCACAGTTATGACACTTTAAACTACTTTTCCTCCATGAGCATCCGTGCCATCGCCGGAGCACTCCTGCTTCAGTAATTTAGTTTCCCTCCGCCTTGTTTCTGAAGTGCCATCAACGGACGCCTTGTCGGAGCTCTGATACCGCAACTGACCTTCTCGGTGGTCGGCTTTTGGAGTGAAGACTCGCTCGTTTGGAGAGCCTCGGGGGAGGCGGAGTTCTTGTCGGTTCGGACTGTGTTTCTCCGGGCGATGGAGGCTTCTCTAGATTCATCGACGCCGGTCTGTTTGCGGTGGGTGGAGGCTAGCTATCTCAGATCCACCGACGCTGCTCTAGCTTCCGGGAAGGGAGACTTCTTCAGCTCCTTCTTTGCCGACTTATGAATGACGGAGTGAGGAGGCTCACAAAGATCCCCGCCGTCGTGTTGAAACCCTAATTTTCTGGGATGTGGTTATTGGGTTCGAGGTATTTAAAGTGTGGTGGGTTTCGTGTTGTTCGAGTTTGAGTTTGTGGGTACTCGAGGACGAGATTTCTGGCGACGGTGACGATAGTTAAGACGAGATAGCGGTGGTTCGCGGCGCGCCTATCTAGGGTTTCTGGTGATTCAGAGTCGGAGAAGACCTCGTTAGAACGACGATCTCTCCGGCGTGAAGACAGAGCGACCGTGAAGAGCTATGGTGACGCGGAGGCTCTGCAGTATCAGAGCTCCGGTGAAAAGTGTTTGTCGGTGGCTGGGTTCGGCGGTTGTGCGGTAAGGCGGAGATCGAGTTGAGGCGGACGACGCGTGGCGTGCAGACTCTCCAGATGTTTACACGTGTCCAGCCTGTCTCCTTGATGGTCCTCTAGGGCAAACTGTCCGATTGCTTGTATTTGGGTCGGTTGGGCCGTTTATTTTATTTTGGGCATCGGCTTTTGTTGTAAGTTGCCTCTCGTGCTAGTGGGATTTTTGTTTGTGGGCTTTGGCCCTTTTAATCAATAAAAACAATTTGGGAAAAAAAATCACAGTTATGATGCATCAAGCTCAATCACAGTTATAGGTATCCATAAAATCAAACTGGACTATTATAAAACAAATCAGAACCGCGTAATGCAGCTTAGTCTGACTAATGGGGTCAAATTCCTCAATCAACTGAACAAATTCTAAACTGAACAATAGCCACACGTTCCTGAAGTTAACACTAGTTCAATTTATTTCATAAATAAAACTACTCTATGAGTATACATATAATACGTGTGCATAATGTCGTTCATTACTAAATGAATTCTTATATAAGCACAGTTGAGAAAAATATTTAAAACTTCAGTATAGTATTTATCTATTTATTGTGGTGGACAATGACAATATAATAAAATATAAAACAATGTAGTTTCTTAATTAATTATGATGGTACCGAATCGAATATGACGTATCGAACAATGTTACGTAGATATATACAAATACAATGATATTTGATTAGGTACGTGGGCGTTTATGTTTAATCAAAATTTAATACCGTGACCCATTCGTATTAAAATATACTATATGACGTGACCCATTCGCATTACAGCCATCTTAGTTATTAAATTAAACGAAAAAAAATAGCTCGATATCCTTATAATCGTTGAAGATTGGTTATTTCGGTTTATATTTCTTATGGTTGAATCAATACATTGGATTCTAAACCTAAGAATATTTTTAGATCTAAATTGGAATAAAACCAGTATGATACAACAAAGGGATCTGATATTCAAAGTGCGGCAAAGATTACAAGTTCACAGGAAACTATGTCATCATTTTAGTTATTTATTTGTTGTTTCTCGTTGTTGTATATGTATTTATGTAATTTGATTAAAATTTAAGTAATAAATTAATTTCAGCTGTAAAAAAATAAAAATAAAATTGGGTCGATGATGCCTTTATATCAATGAAATGTGAATCTCGTGATTATTTGTTTATTACCACCGATTGTACTCTAACTATTTACGGCACGTGAAATAGGATGCGTCGAGGCTAAATTAATATGAATATAGTTTGTTTATTGGGACATGAGTAACTGTCGTAATTAGTAGTATATTCATGTGCGTCTTAGATTCACCCACGGAGGCGGTAACGGATGAACCGTTTCTGTTCGTTTGGCCACCAGTGAGATAGACGGTTAGAATAAACGGTGTCTGGAAACGACTGGAAAAAGCGTTACCACCTTTAGAAACAATTGGAACAAACGTTTTGCGGTAACGTAGTGATTATGAGTTATTTTTAACCAGAGACTGTAAACTGATGTACCAATTGTTACATTTTTGATTAAAAGAGGAGACGGTCTTCTAATGATACTGCCATATAACATATAGGTCTTTTGCACTAACAAACGGATTAAGATTTATTTTTTTTCAAACAAAAAAGAAGTTAGTTTAGTCAAATTCTAAAATGTTACATTATGAAACTGCAATCAATTAACACTACCGAAAGAAAACATGCTTAAATAATTTATTGTCTGTCTATGGAATTGTCAAAATAACATTTTGTATGGCTTACATCCGAGTATCGACATAGCTCGTACTTTCTCACGTTTTTTTCTTTTAATTGTACTCCGTTTTTTTTTTTAATGTCAAGTATCTATTTCTTAATTTTTCAAATAAAATATACTAAAGAAGAAAAAACGAAACTCTATGACACTTTCTTTTAAAAAAAAAAACGAAACTCTATGAGAAAGAATATATAGATGCTAAATTATACATTATATATGACGTCAAACTAAGTACCCCGATTTTATTTGGAAGAAATAAAAGTGGTAGATGGGCAATTCATATGTCAATAGGTGACACACATGCACGAGGGTCGGGCCATATTAGACGAATGCATATTATATATTATATATTTAGAATCGGTTAAAACAAATTATATATTATATTCTTTTTCTTCAATAAATACATGTCTTGTTAAAAAATAAAGACATATTTTCTGGTTAGAACTTAGAAGAATGCACATATGAATTTTTTTACAAAAAAAAAAGAATGCACATATGAAATAGTTAAAAAAAAAAAGAATACACACACACGAAACCATCTTGTTTCTATTCATGTTTACGTGGATCAAAACTGGCCAGCTAAAACGGTGAAACTCAAATATCTTCTTTTTTTGTTCCTGGACCCGATTCCATCCTCCATAATTCATATATTATAGCCAAAAACCATTATATAGTATATATTATTTTACTGTGTTAAAAAAAGTATATTTTATTTTACTTTCTATTATTTTTTAGTAATATGAAAAAGCCAAAAAAAGAGAGATTGTGAACGAATATTAATACAAGCCCACTTCACATCTATTTTTGTGCAACCCTCTTTTCTAAAGCTAGCTTCTCTCTAACAATGGAAACACATCTCAACATAGAGAAGAGTGCTTCTCAAGTTACCTTAACCTCCTCCGCTATCTTCGCCGTATCATCTTCCTCCTCCTCCTCTTCCACCGCCTCATTGTCCTCACCTACAACATCTTCCTCTTCTTCATCAATAACTTTGAATTTCTCTGAGGATACCAACTCTAAAAGAAAAGCATCTCGAAGATCATTACCCGTTCTAGAAGATGATGAAAACGTCGTGAAACAGCGAAAGACCAGCGGCGGAGATAAGCATCCGACGTATAGAGGAGTGCGGATGAGGAGTTGGGGCAAATGGGTGTCTGAGATCAGAGAGCCGAGGAAGAAATCAAGAATCTGGCTCGGAACTTATCCAACGGCTGATATGGCTGCTCGAGCTCATGATGTGGCGGCTTTAGCCATTAAAGGTACAGCGGCTTATCTTAATTTTCCTGAATTATCCGGCGAGCTTCCTCGTCCGGTCACGAACTCTCCTAAAGATATTCAAGCCGCTGCCACAGCCGCCGCCGTAAATTGGCAAGACTCCGATGTAGCTGCATTAGAAGAAGCCGAACCGAGTCGAGAAGTGATGGCTCAGTCTTTGTCAGGTAGTGTGGTGTTTTCTTCGGACATTACAACTCGAGAGATGTCGGAAACTTCGTGTGCGGACAAAGAGAGCGACGAAGAGAAGTTGTTTGATTTGCCGGATTTGTTTAATGATGAGATGATGATACGAGACGATGCGTTTTGTTATTACTCGTCCACATGGCAGCTTTGTGGAGCTGATGTTGATGAGCCGAGTTACTTTTTCAATGACCTAAATCACACTCCAGCTCACTCTTTAACACCTAATTAATTTATCCTGCTTTTTCATTTCACTATTTACGTTTGTTTTTCTTGTTTATTTTTTTCTTTCAAATTGAGTATCAGTGATTTTTTTTTTGGTAAAGAAATGGGTTCATTTTGATTTGTTTAGCAAAATGTGTTTGATGAATATTTTTGTAATATAAATGTGGTGAGAACATATTCTGAATAAACACTACAAGAAAACAGGGGGATTCTAATGGCCGAAATCGTCGGAAATTCGTCGGAATTGGTCTATTCCGACGAATTTCCGACGAACCCGTCCGTCGGTATCGTTTCGTCGGAAAAAAAAAATTCGTCGGACTTTCGTCAGAAATTCCGACGACTTTCTGACGAATACCGAGAAACGTCATTCTGACGAACTTCCGACGATATTACGATGCGGCTACACGAGACCAGAGTTCATCGGAAAACTACAATTCCGACGAACGTGGTTCCTCGGTTTATTCCGACGAACTTTGGGCGTCGGAATTTACCGACGGACATCGGTCGTCGGAATATACCGACGAACCATGTTCGTCGGTATATTCCGACGGAAATGAGTTTGTCGGTAAATTCCGACGGATATATGTCCGTCGGCATATTCCGACGACCGTTGTCCGTCGGTATATACCCTTTTTTTTTACAAATTAATTTTGCATTTTTATATATTTTTTGATATTAATAAATTTAAAAAATTGGAAATTTAAAACTAATAATATTATAAAATTTAAATTCATAAAAACCGAAATAGGAAAAAAACATTCATAAAGTTTAAAATTCATACAAACCGAAATAGAAAAAAAAAACATTCCGAAAGTTTTATAAAGCCGAAATAAACTAAGAAGAACTCGAAGACATCAAACGATCTAGCTTCTGCATAATCTCGGTGTTGAACTTCTTCTGGGATGCCAACTCAGCAAGGATAGTGGCATTCTCCGAACGGATAGTGGCATTCTCCGAAAGGATAGTGGTGTTCTGCTCCTCCAATGCCCCAATCCGTTCATCTTTGTCATGTAGCTCCTCGAGAATCATGGGATCGGCATACGGAGCTTGCGAAGAAGATGCCGGATACGAAGAAGCACGACGGGCCAACCCAACTAAACGGCCTCCTTTCCTTTTAGGAACCGCCTACAAAAATATTTAAAGTAAGTAAATATGAACAAGTAAGTAATCGACATTATAAAAAAAAAA
>NC_027751.1:52796854-52821864 GCF_000695525.1 Brassica oleracea var. oleracea
GTGTCCTGATAACGAGGTTTCCCACAAAATTTGCATATATTCCGTGTCTCATCCGCTCTCTAGTAGATCATGCAGTTGTCAATACATACATCTATCACTTCATACGGTAGTTGAAGACCTGCAACAAGTTTCTGAACCTCGTAGTATGAACCCGGTGCAAGGTTATCCTCAGGTAGAATACCTTTGACAAAATCAGTAATCGCATCCATACATTCTTCAGCCAAATTATAGTCTGTCTTAATACCCATTAATCTAGTTGCAGATGATAAGACTGAATGACCATCTCTACAATTTTGATACAAAGGTTGTTTTCCTGCATCCAACATGTCAAAAAATCTCCTAGACTCGGGGTTTGGTTCTTCCCCTCTATAATGATCATGTACCATCTGCTCAGTACCTACACCATAATCTATATCCGTTCTAGATTCTTCTAACCTAATATCAGGCTGAGGTTCACTAACAGGCTGAGGTTCGCTAGTACTACCATATTCATAACCAGTTTCCCCATGAAGGTACCAAACTTTATAATTACGTGAAAACCCTTTCATATACAAATGAGTCCAAACATCAAATTCTTTTATAACCTTATTATTATTGCAAGAAGAGCAGGGACATCTTAACATACCACTTTTTGCATCCGGTTGCTGTTGAACAAGCCTCATGAATTCTCCAATCCCTTGAACGTATTCTTCCGTAAGCAAATTGGTGTTCGGATCCAAATGAGGTTTATCCATCCACGAACGATAATAAACTTCTGAAGACATGATTTTCACGGAATTGTTATGACTAAAGAGAATGAAGAGAGAATGAAGTGTGAATGAGTTGAATGAGGAGGGGTTGTATTTATAGGAAATTGCTTACGGACCTCCGACGACTTTCCGACGAAATTCCGACGGATATAAAGAAGTCCGTCGGAATTCCGTCGGAATTGTCCAATCCCAAACGGCTATACAACGGTCATATGTATTTGTCGGCAACGGTCACATGGTTCGTCGGAATTCCGTCGGAAAATACCGATGGAATTCCGACGACTTTGCTGTTAATCGGAATGTCGTCGGAATTTCGTCGGAATATACCGACGAACTTCCGACGACTACAACGGTTACATTTTTTATCGGAATGTCGTCAAAAAGTCGTCGGAATTCCGTCGGAAATGGCCGACGGAATTCCGACGACTTCATTTTTTTGGATTTGGTCGGAAATTTGTCAGTATTCCGTCGCAAATGTCCGACGACCTTGGTGTCCGTCGGAACCTCCGTCGGAATTCGGTGTGTTTTCTTGTAGTGAAAGAAAAAATAGGAACAAAACCAAGTTGTTTGTTGACAAAAAACAATAACAAGTTTTTACCAAAAAAAATAAATAACAAGTTGTTTGTTGACAACCCATCTTCATAATATTTTAAAAATTCATCTTTAAATTCATAATCGAAATTAACTAAAACTAAGATGTTAATCATCACTAAAATCGTTAGATACCAACTCGTGATATCTTTACCTCCTTTGTAAGATAAAATAATTTGCATAAATCTTTGTTTTTCACTCGTTTGTGAGAGTTATTTCTAGTTCCAAAAATCTCTTTTTTTCTAATACAATGACTAGTCACATACGATGTAAAATCTTATTCTTTGGTGAGAACGTAATGAAATTTTTAAGTAGTTACAATATAGTTAAAATTATTTGATTGGGACGTATACATTAGTAACTTAGTATATTTAATCACCAAACTAAATTATACTTACTGCATTATTTTTTAAAATTTTCTAATAGGGAGATGTAATCCACGTTACTGGGCTAGCTAGTTTGCTGACTAACTTCCATTTCGGGTTAATATTAATGTCATATATATTGTATGTATTTTGATGAGATGAGGGTTATCAGATTATGGAATTAATAGTGAAGAAGACAAAGTTTTGATAAACTTATTTAATCATATAAAATAAGTTAAATTAAATTTAGGTGTTGGAAAATAGCAAGTCACATGGTGATGATGTCTTTGGATCTTTTATTTACAACTTTAACATTTTTTTTTGTTATTTTTTCTTTACTTTGTTTACTTGTCCACTTCTTTAATGTAACTATGTAAGTCAAAAGTGAAAGAATATAAACTGTAATAAGGTGATTGCTTTTGCCAACACTTTGTTCACCACGATGAGGTAACTGAAGACTGTTCTCGATTCCCAAACATATTGGACCCTTAGATTTGAGGGTGACAAATAACTTTGTTATAGCCCTAGATAAAGTATCTTTTATTTAATACCTCTTTTGTCATAATTACATATAATAGTTAATGGCAAAATAGTTGAAAACCCCACACTACATGAAACGATTTGCTCACACATAGTTTAGTAAAAAGAAGAAAAAAGTCTTGTTATCATTTTATGTTCCCCTCTCTTGTTATCATTTGTTAAAACTGTATGACTTTGGTCATAGCATGTATCGTCTATTTAAAAAAAAAAAAAAAAAAAAAAAAAAAAAATAAAAAAAAAAAAAAAAAAAAAAAGAAGAAAAAAGTCTCTATCGAACTCGTTAAGACAAATTCATATCTTTCAAAGACTGGCATCTATTATTTTTCTTGGCAACTGGTAATATTCGACTATAGTCTATGTATAAAATATACAGGCAGGTATAGTATATGCTATTTGGCGAGACTTAAAGATATGATAGTTCAAGATAGGTCATTAAAACAAAACATAGTGGGTGTACTAGTGAGCTCACCCACTAGTACGTAGTAATAATTAATAAATGTTGGGTAGGTTTTCTATTTTCTCATGATTTTAAGGTTTATGTGCATGTAGACAACTACAACACATTAAGTCTCAATTTGATAGCAGCCTATCTTTTTTTTTTTTTGGAACATGATAGCAGCCTATCTATTGTTATTTAAATTTTTGGAACATCGTAGAGGTGCGCTTTGAATCAGACTGTGAGCAACTTGTTAAACTCTTACAATAGGAAGAAGATTGGCCGGCACTGGCATTGGAGGAGTTGGATGAAATTAAAGCTCTATCATCTGAATTTCAAGACTTCTCCATAGTTTATATTTCTAGATCTTTAAATGTCTGTGCTGACTGCCTTGCCAAAGGTGGACGAACACGTGTATTAAGCTCACCGTACGTTGACGCTATTGCACCGAGTTGGCTAGTTTTTGCTGGCCAAGAGGCTGCCATATAGCTTTAAGTTTATTTCTTTCGATGTCAAAAAAAAAGTACTACTTTATCTGTATATATATTAATGTGTCAAACGGCGATATCAAATATTTATGAATGAATATATAAAATATTTCCTTATAAACAAAAATACATGTACCTTGATCGTCTGGACGATACTATCACTGACAAATTACAGATGAATTTGCTGTTTGGCATCTTCTAGCATGCAAACCTAACTACGTACAGACAAGTAACTAGTCCAATTTATATTTTAATCCTACGATTTTTAATATATTGTTTGCTACTATATTATAGTTCCATATTATTGGAGGGTAAAACTATATTGTATATATATACTTCTTTATTTGCAACTATTTTGTAAATCTAGTTAATAAATATCATCTAATTCAAAAAAATAAAAAGGAATTGAAGAAATCAGAACGCTATCTAGGATCAGCATAATTCCAGTGGATGAGTTAATTAAGTTTTGCATAGAGAGCACACATTTATTATTAAAATTCCCATATTTTGAATCGGGACAGATCTTATCTCGTGAATAATCTTGCGAATGGTGAGATTTAAATGTTGGAGACACTAGAGAGTTATATCTAATTTGCACTGCTTACTTAAAAGATCTAAAAAATTCATTTACTGCATAAAATAGAAAAGTTCTGCCATCAAAAGCATAATTCAAGTACTTAAGCGAAAGGACATTTTAGATATACTTAAGAGTATGATTGCTTTCCTCTTTCGTCAATAATGTGCATTACAAAGACATTAGAGAGCTCTCTCGCTAATTTATGTACGATTATTTATTTCGCTGCGGTTTAAGCTCATTTCCTTTCTTTTCTTTTTTTTTTTGGAACTCAAGCTCATTTCCTTGCTATCTTACATTTTCACGCGTAATATATTTCTAGCATACTTCATACATGTCTATTGATAATTATATTCTGTCTCTGAATATTTTTAGCTCGGTTTTAAATCTAATATATGGACTAAAATTCAAATATTAACTGAATCTTACTCACGAAATGATACCTTGATTCTAATCTAATATAAAAAAACTCTGATATCTAATTAGAAACTTTATACTTATGAACTGAGAGACAGAAACAGAATGGAGCTAAAACATGTGATCTTTATCTTAACGAATAAAGTGGTTAAAAGAAAAGAAAATCAAGAAATTAGAAACACAAAACTGAGAAGAATAATATTAACATAAAGAAAATAGTTAAGAACATATGGTTCACAATAATTAACTTTTTTTCACATCTCAGCCATTTTTAAAGGAATAAAGGTAGAAAAGGAGCATGTGGGATAATACCAATGATCATGTCTTGGGAAAAAGGAAATAAAGAAATAAAAAGGTCAAAAAAATTAATAGAAAGGAAATATACATCTTTTTTTTTTGTCATTGATGGTGATTCAAATAGTGTATCGCAAGTACAAGACTTGGAGACTAAGAAACAATTTGGAACCAATAGGCCCCGAAAGACAACCCCAAACATTTGGGAAAACCAAAGAAAGGTAACTTCATAATGCTAAAAGAACACATGAGGCGCCAGCAAGTGAGGAGAGAAGGTTAGTTGGCTCGAGTTGCTTCAATCAGTAGGAATGAACTAAGCCACCGTGGACCAGACCTTGCCACATACGATTGATGGCGATGATCCCTTATCACACTACACGCAATTTCATATGCCGCAACATTACTTGAAACAGGAACCATTAGCAATCTACTTCCCACCAGTGAGTGGACGGCTCTGAGAATATCATGACATGCTTGATATGTACATGGGTGATTAAGAGGATTGGTAAGAGCACCCGCAGCTTCAGTCGAGGAAAATTCAATCATGACATTTTTAAACTTGAGGTCTTTCATAGCTTCTGTTGACCAAGTAAAAGCAAGAAGATCACCCAGCAAAGCTGAAGTAACTCCGAAAAAGGAAATATACATCTTCATTATTGTAGATGTGAATATGTCCCAGCATGAGTATTTAAATAAACCGAGTTTCCTTAGATAGTGTTAACCTAATTTTAAAAACCTTTAGTTACAGAGAAATACAACAAATGATATGTGGAAGTAAGTAAACAGATTGGAACAAATGTACTATATAAAAATGAGCTAAAATGTATATGGGTTTATAAACTATAATTAATCTATTTTTGCTCTCTAAAAGAAGAGTTTGAAAAAGCAACAAACAAAAAATTACAAAAACAAAAGTGATTTTTCATTGCTTGTTCCATGCAGCATCATCCCCTCTCATATGTAGATAGGCTTGATATCGTTGGGTCCGAAGCTTGCTGAGCATGTTGGACACTTTCTTTGCCTTGTTCCTGTGATCTTTAGCACACATGGGTTGCAAAACAAATGGAAGCACTTCGTGATCACCACCTTTGTTCATTAAGGAGACAACAAACCAAAGACCAAATCAGCACCTAACCAAATCATTAATCTGAGCAGAGTGAGTCTTTTCTTTTACCTCTTTTGAGCGATCGTTGCAGGCCTTACACTTCAAGATCTCTTTGAACTCATTGAGTTCTTGTCTGAGCTTTTGAATGGCTGATGATCCTTCCACGAGAGATCTAAGACGAGAAACTTTCGTTTTGACTGTTTCCACTTCCTCCTCTATCCTTCTCCTATTGAACCTGAATGCACAAAGAGAACAATAGCTTTCATCACCAACACTTGTTTCTTTAATGACTCTAAGCAGATTCTCATTAACTTTACCTTTCGATTTCCAGCTCCAGTTCCAATGCTCCGTAATCAACCCGGCTTTGCTCAACTTTAGAATGCGACTCCTCTAGCTTTGACCTAGCTTGTTCCAAGCCATTCACAGCGTCTGCTCGTTTCTTTTGGAGAATTTCATGAGTGACAGACTTTTGGTATTTATCTTCGGCTAGTCTCTGATACTGCTCTGTACAGAACCTCATCTGCAAGAAACAACACCTGTAAAGTCAAACGTCACATGATGTATTTATGGATAAGCAGAGCATCAATACCTGATCTTCAATTCTTAAGGATTTCTTGGAGAGGAAGCTGGCAGATGCACTGGCTTGCTGGATGTCCTTGTCCATGATGTATTTATCGATGAGCAGAGCATCTTGCATCTGCCTTGAAGTTATGCCTTCCAAGAAAAGCTGAAACAACAAAAAGATATCTCACATTCCGATTCAAGTACATACCCGTTTAAGTGTGAAGTACAGAGATAGCTCAGATTAGTGGAAATGGGAGAAGAGTTTGGATACCTTGATGTTATAGTCATCCCTCTCTGTGACCTGAAGTAAAAGTTGTTGGTTTTGTGGTACAATGTCCTCGTAAGCACTTCCAATTGCCTAAAAGAAGATTAGTTACTGTAAATGGACACCCAACATCAAGGTTTTTTAAAATATGTTAGAAATACAAAATTTCATAAGCACACCTGCATCTCGGAAAGATATGTCCCATGTTCTTCATGTTTAGATTTCAAGATATCAGAATGCTTTACCACATCCCTGAAACAGAAAAGAATGAATATGTAAGAGTCTTCTTAATTGCATAGGGAGAG
Source organism: Brassica oleracea var. oleracea (assembly GCF_000695525.1). Classification (NCBI taxonomy): domain Eukaryota; kingdom Viridiplantae; phylum Streptophyta; class Magnoliopsida; order Brassicales; family Brassicaceae; genus Brassica; species Brassica oleracea. The sequence goes on from NC_027751.1 coordinate 52,803,548, forward strand.
TTATATTTAATTCACCGTTTACAATCATCAATTTTCTGTCTTAAATCAGCAATCTCAGCTTCCGCAGCAGCCAACATTTGTTGGGAAACTGCTTCAGCTTCATTTGCTGCCTTAACGCGCAACTCCAGATTCTGCTCATCAAGGGAGGATTTTAAACTTTCAACATGAGCCCAAGCCCTGTACTCTTGTTCCTTGGCTTCAGCTATGTCCCTGCCACAGCACAATATCCACAGCAATGCTTAAGGCAATGCAGTAAGTACATTCTAACACATCTAAAAGAGAATTTCATCTGATGAAGCTGTAAAGATAGTTATTGAAAGCTGTGAAGGTAAAATGGACATACGTTTCTTGTAAGTTCGAACCGCTCGGTCCAAAGGCAAGATCAATAATAGTGCTTGTTATAGTTATACTATATATGCGTCCACATAGAAGGGAAGTGTAAGGAAATTTCTCTCTAAGAAGTTAACTCTTAGATATCAATCACTGGACTTCTTACATATGACTGTGCTTACCTCGGATCAGTGGACTCGCGTTTATACATGTCCAGAAACAACTTCAACTCCTCGTGACTATTCTTCAAATCACAAACCTGCATGACAGACTCAGCATTACTTGAAAAGCGAACAACATAACAAGTACACGTCTTTGCCAATCAAAAGTTATTATGACATTTAAGAAGATTTAAAATAGCTAATCTGTCTTCTGGCAATACTTTTTCCAAGACATAATGCAAGTAACTTTAGCCAAAATCAACACCGTCAACACATAAGTAATTGGTAGCACACTGTAATAAATCATACCGTAGCATTCAGGTCATGTAGCTGAGAAGCATAATCAGCCGATCTCAGATGCAATGCTTCACACTCTTTTGTCTGTTCACCAATTAGGCTTAATAAGTAAGCAAAGCATAAAATGGCACAGCATACGTCTTACATTGTTTAAGACTATTGCTCACCTTTCTACATAGAACCACGGAGAGGGACTGTACATCAGCCCGCAGAGAATGAATACCTCCAGCAGTTTCTTTATAATTCTCTAGTTGACTTCGCATGGAACTCATTTCCCCTGGGAACGAAGCCACCAACGCCTTCATATCTGCAAATATTTCTTTTCTACCTGACATATACAGATCACTTAATCAGACTCCAAAGTTAAACAGGTGGGTGAGAGATAAGAGTTTGTTACCTCGCTCTTTCGAAATATTTTCCAACCTAGTCTTGATTCGCATTTTGTCATCCACTTGTTTCTGTATCTCCACATCTAAAGAAGCCATTCTAGAATCAGCAACAGAAGAAGACCTTCGAGCAACATCAACTAGTTCACTTTTTATACTCATTTCTCTTTCTCTCCAGAATATACTATCTTTTTCAACCTGAAAATTTTCGAATGGAGATAGATAAACTTCACAATCACAAAATTTTATAAAGATAAATACAAATTAAAAAATCGAAATCCGGATATAACCTGTAGTTTCTCAAGTAATGCCATATACTTGAAAACAGCTTCTTTGGATTTTCTCAGCTGGTCTTTCAGAGAAAGGCAGGCTTGAGAAGATGAGATGGCCGTCACAGACTTTGACTGTTTCTGTTAGAAATCTTGTTTATCAGTTTTAGCAAAACAGGAATAGGCTTGATGCTCTAATTGGATCATACACTGACCTGTAAAACACTCATTTTTTCAAGAATCTTTGTCCTCTCCTCATGAAGATCTTTTAGCTCTTGTAGCCTGCTTGAAGCAAGGACCTACAAACTCCAAACTGCTATAAAAAAAAGCTCCACACAAAACCAAAAAGAAAAAAATAAATATACCGTTAACGCCTTCAGAATCGATTCCATGTCTTGCAGATCCCTTTGTTTATCCATTGCCTTATCTCTGGTCGCAAGCTTGTTTCCAGGGCTCAACACTGCGAAGAACGCCCCCGATGTTGCATCCCTTTCTGCTCTCAGTGCTGACAGTTCACCATTACATTGTTGAAGCTCCACGACCTCATTCTCTAGCTCCCCTTTCAAATACACCAAGTAAAGTAATAATGTCAGCTCATATAGCAGTCAACTGATGATGCAACTTCCATTACTACATGTCTTGTTAACTGAGTAAACTACCTCTTATTCGTTTAAGGTCTGCTCTAACTTTAGCATCAGTATCCCGATGACTCTGCAACTCTCTCGAAAGTGATTTGAACTTCACAAGAACATCATCTAGAACCACTCTGAAACTTTTCATCTCTGATTCCAACTCATTCAGCGCTAGCTGACCAGACAAATCTAGAAAGGAAACCAATTCCGTATAAGACCTGAGTTAATACTAAAAATATTAATAAAGGCCATGACAAGAGCTGAAAAATTGACTGTAGTGGAAGTATTACCTTTATCAAGACCCGTTCTGAGAGCTGTGGGGTATAGTTCATCCTTCAGACACCTCAAATCATTGGTCGCGGCTACTAGGTTACACAAGGTTTGCTTCAACTGACTTGATGTATTCTCTCTGTTTTCTTCCTTCTGATTCGAGCAGGTATTAGACGAAGAGCTCTCAGTGGCACCAGTTTCGAGTAGCCTGTTGATGAAATCGTCTTTAACAGAGGGAGAAGACCCATCTGTGTAGCAATTCAAGACATGTGTATCATAGAACACCAGATACAAACTAGGTCCTAGAATTAACTGAACGGATAAGAGTGCAGTGCATCATACCCTCCTTGTTAACAGACCTGTGAGCTCCGATGCTTGAATCAATCACACGAATGGAGCATGATTCCACGTCAGCTGTAAGCTGCGAGAAAAGCACTAATTATAAATTTTTAGAAAAAAAATAACATCTGAGACCAGAGCTAACTGAGAGTTACCTTTTCCCAAGACTTGTGAACAGTCTTCAAACAGGAACTGGATGGTAATTGTTTATCTTTGATCTGAGAAAGCCTATCCTCAAGAATGGAACACTCAACCTGCTGAGCCTCTAGCTTTTGTGATAGCTTAAGGTTCTGGAACTGAAGGACTGCAGTATCAAGCTGTATCAAACCAAGGACCAAATATAATAAGAAGACAAAATCTCAAACGCTGCAATTCATTCAAACAAAATAGTTTGCTTTACAGATTCATTAAGGTTCACATTAGAGGTATGAAAAGTTACAGCATTTCAACAATTATAACGAGTAAACTCATGGTTAGTATCAAATCAGCTACAAAGAAATACGCAAACAACTAGAGGTAAATGAATCTTAATAGCTCAAAAATTTAACCACGAAGCATCGATAGATGAAAGAAAGAACCTTGTCCTCAGAGGAAGGCCAAAAGAAAGGCTGTTTCTTTACAGCCTCTGTGGTTGATATTGAGCTAAAGTGACGCTTTTTACGATCCGCCTCGCCTGTGCTCGCCATTCACAAAAAAAAAAAAAACCTAGAATCGCTAACAAAGGGAAAGAACAAAGCTTTCTCTCACATCAGATTCACAAACACACAAACCCCCCAAAAAAAAAATCCAAACTTTCACTCAATCAGCAAACCCTAAACGATCTATCACTAACCGATAACAATTCAATCGCTCAGCTCCCTAGAATAAGATTAAACCCTAATTTCGCAGGTTTTCTAATTCAATCTCAAACGCTAATTCGCTCTTACAGATAACACCTTCTTGTCTGATCATCGGTTCGAGTGATGCTAAGTCGCGAGAAAGAGGAGGGTGACAAGAGCGAGAGAGTGATGAAGTTAGTTGAAGGACGATTCAATAATTTTGTGAAACTATGAGGACTAATTTGGAAATATTAACATACCCGCTTTTACAGCCAGGGTATTTGAGATTATCTGAACCGTCCGATCTCGTGTTTCGTTGAGGCTGTATGAAATGATCTGAACCGTACGATCTCGTGTTTTGTTTTTATAAGCTCTTCGCGTTTTTTGGGCCTTTTCATTGTTGAATTTAAGCTCAGTGGTGGCGAGGCCCAAGTCAATCTATTACATCGAATCAGATATTAAACATTGATTAATTAAGTAAAAACGACATGCAGAATAATTAAGCCAATCTAAGCTCATCGCGTTAATAAGTTATTCTTACCCATTTAATCAAATAAATCAGAAATACCAAAACAATTAGGGAAAAAAAAAAAACCGGATCCGAAGAACCGAACCGAATCTGATCTAAAAAAGTAGTATCAAACCGAACCAAAATTGATTAATATCCGAACGGGTTCAAAATTTTGGTATCTAAAGAACTGAAACCAAACCCGACCCGAACCGAAGTATCTCGGGTACCCGAATGTAACCAAAATAGATTTATATACCTAAATATATTACTTATTTTAAGATTTAATATATATATATATATATTAAAAATATCTAAAATATATAAGATACTTTTAAGTTGTCTAAAATACTTGAAAATATACATAAATAGTTAAAAGTAAATGGCTAAAATAGCTAAAATATATTCAAACCCCTAAAATACTTGAAATATCTATTGATTTTCTATCCAAATATTCAAATCAAACCAATCTATACTATTAAAGCAGAAACCCTACTAGGATTCTGCCCATAGCTTTTGAAGTTATTTAAAGAGTGTCATTACCTAATTTGGATTTTTTTAAATTAATTCATTTGCTATATTTATAACCTATCATTTTTAAAAAGTTATTGATCTATAATTAATCTGCTTGCCATATTTATAACTAATAATATTTGTAACCAAAATATGTATAACCAATCCCGCACTATATTTATAACTGACCATATTTATTACTCCCTCTGTTTTTATTTGTAAGTAGTTTTAATTAAAAGTGTGAATATTAGAAAAAATTTTACTTTTGAAAAAATAGCATTTAATACATAAATTCAACCAATAATAAAAAATATGAATTATTTGATTAGTCATACAACATGTAATAAATGTAAAAGGTGCTTTGGATTATGTAAACATCTTACATTGTGAAACAAACATTTTTTTGCTAAAACTACTTACATATAAAAACAGAGGGAGTATATAAGATCTTTATTTAAAAAGAAATAAATCATGCGCTTTCAAAGCGCAGGTCAAAATCTAGTTTATATGTTAATTTTAGGTATTTTGACATATATTATACAAATTTATATGTAATATATTATTTTGTTTTATAGATTTTGAGAAATTTTAAGTGTATAATGAATATTAAAATTTTAAAAATAATTTAAATGGGTTATCCGAACCCGCAAAGATCCGAACCAAACTCGAACCGAAATTTTGAAATACCCGAACGGGGCTGAAATTTTTAAATCTGAAAACCCGAAACCCGAATAAATCCGAACCGTACCCGAATGGATATCCGAACGCCCACCCCTAAAAAAAATGGTGGAATTTTTTATTAATCAATAATTACACTAGTATAAAACAAAAACAATTTAAAGTCTCAAGACGAAAGAAGAAAATGTAAGTTTGTGTTAGAAGAACGTTATATCAACTGTTACAAAGAAAAAAAGAACGTTATATCAATCGAGTTGACGTTGCTTCTCTTCCTGAACTTGGACAAGCAACGTCAAGAGAGCCTCACAAACTTGAGCAGCATCAGCTTCCAAAGGAGCCTCGTTCAACGAAGAGTAAACCATCCATGCATGGTCTAGTTTACGTTTTGGTCTAACCACCACTGAACCAGGAACCTCCGCGTCGCAGCAAGTCACCAGCCCGTCACTCTTTTCCCCGTATCTGACTTGAAGCAGCTGGGCGCAAGCAGCCATTGCGGCACCAAGTGGCATTACCACTGGAAGTTTCGTGAGAGGAAGCTCAGCCTGTGCCACGTGTGAGAAAGTGGCTAGAGCCGCTGGACTAATGCTAGCTTCTGTAAGGAATGAGACCGTGGCGAGTTCTTGAGGAAGAGGATGGTTCTTCAAGAATTGTTTTCTCCTTTCGTATGTTAAATCTTCCAAAGCTTGTATGTCACCCTTCACAAGAATGAAATGAATGCATCATGAAGATCTCGGGGATTAGGGTTTACGAGATACGCATAATATATATCTTTAGAATTATTAGGAAAGTTATTAGAAAAGTTAGCATTTGTGTATAAATTATTTTTCCTATTCTTGCAAGGAATTTATTAAACAAGTTATGCACTTCCTATAGAGAAGTTTACGAGGCTACTGAATAAATTGAGAAAAAACTATTAATATTACCAAACTTTCCTCTAAATTTATCACAAACCTTTATGACTTTGAAGATCATAATCTCCATGATTTTTCTCATGTTGACATAACCACCAAGTTGTCCCTCACGGAGTATATCGGTAGCTATTGGACTTCCACCATATGGACTCTGTGCTAATACCAACCCAGCGACCTTATCCTTTAAGTCAGGCCAGTATAGTGATAAAGCAGCAGCTGCATCTATACCTCCTTTGCTATGCCCAAGAAGTAGAACCTTTTTATTTGATCCCCAACATAGTTCCTCTATGTATTCCTTTATCTCTCTCGCATTTTTCTCAACCGAAGACTGATATAAACACATTTTTCCATATATCAGTATGTAACAACTTACATGGTCGCCGGCCTTAAGATTTTGGGGATAAAGACAATTTAATATAAGTTTTAATAATTGTTTTTTTATAAATTTGTGGATTTATGTTTAGGTAAATTATTTTTAAAATTTTGGGGCCATAGATGGATGTTTCACTTGATTATACTCATGACCGGTCATGGTACTAACATACACCATCTGTAACTTTATTAAGTTAAGTTAGAAATGATTACCTCGCTGTGAATCTTTGCAATATGACAAGCTAAACCCATCTTTGAGAATTTAGTTTTGGTATCCACAAAATAAAGAGGTCCATGATTGCTGAAAAGACCTGGAACCAACAAGTACAGTACAGTATTTGGAAGCCTGTGTACACCATGCCTGGAAATGAAAACATCATCAACGCAGCAATTCAGTTAAAACAGCATGTTACAAAGACTAAAGTATATTAGACATGCAACTATACAGTCAAAATATATACCCTATGTCTTCTAGGATTTTATTGAACCTATCAGTTCCATCTTCAGCAGGAGGCATCTCCGGGTCATGTTGTAACCATCCTATGTCATCTGCTGAGCCACGGACAGTCCTTAGTGCCCGATCAATAAGCCTGGTAAAATAATTAAGGAGTAATATTTCAATCACCCAAATGCTGAAATTTTGACAAGAAGAAGCAGTGTATAGAGATTATTGTAATGCTTCAGTTTCACATTCTCACTAGTATCACTGATAACAAAGATTGATACAAATAATACATACCCTTGGAACATGGAAGTGCCACTTAAACCTAACCAATTCGATGTCATAATTGCATTTGATGCCTGCGAGGGAGTCTCGGTAGATTCTGCTGATGGGCTGTTGGCTGCAGAAGTAGGGGACTCTGATGAAGTTGAACACCTTGCACCAGGAGAAACGCATACGCTTACTGGAGAATCCCCATCACCTCCTGATGTTGATCGTAGCAACTCATGGGGGTGAGAAAGAGAGTTACAAGAATCTTTACCACCATATTCTACTGAATAAAACAATGGAAAAACAGCGAAATACTGAGTTATGCAATGTTTAGAGATCGCAATAAAATGAAACAAAAGACTAGCAGCTGAACATTGAACATGCATGCTGAGTACATACACTATACAACAGAAGGTAACAAAGGGTACCTGAAGAGTGAGAGAAATAGCTCCCCAAGTAAGAAGTTGCTTGATTTATATAAGAAGCATTTTCATTAAGAGCTGGAAAAGAATTAAATTGTTGTGGTGGTGCAGCCACTTTGTTCCCTGTTCCACAGCCCTGTACTCAAAAAGGAAACTAATGCTTGTTAGTAAGACAGTCTAATCATGCATAGACAACCAATCAATTACTAATACTTCTTCTTATAATACCTAGCTGAATCAATAAATGCAGTTTAATTGTTTCTATTGATATAGTAAACGTTATGCTGACACCAAACAGAATCTCATTAAAATGAGCATAAATCAATGTATGTTTTTTCTTAAGTATGCCGAGAAAAAGAAGCCATAAGGCCATGATACTTACAAGTAGAGGGGTGATAGATTCTCCTTCTCTGGATTGACCAGCTTCTCCCATTTTGATCAGTTTCTAATAACATACACAACACACAAAATAATCAGACAAAAGCAACCCATGTCTTTTCCATCGATCGATACCAAACCCTAAATTCTTCAACGATGATAAATAATAAACAAGGTTGATGGATGACGGGATGCAAAATAATAATACAAACAAACAAAAAACGTCATGGAGTTTGCGAAGAACCGATTCAAAGAAGAAGAATCAAGTAAAGATATTCGGGAGGCATGTAGAGAGGTACCTGGAGTTTTAGGAATGTTGGATCAAAACGAAACATACGCACGCACAAAGAGCTGTCGTCTTCAATGCCTTGGGATCATATCTTAACCTGCGGGGAAAAGAAACCGCAGGGGCACAAACAATTTGACGAGCGTGGAACAAGACGCGCTAGACACGCAACACGTGTACGAGGCGAATGAGATTACTATAATGGGCCATTGATGGGCCAATTATTTTCCAACAACGGATAGACACGACATCGTATTACATTCTAGTATATTCCATGCTTGGAATCGGAACATTTGTTACGCGTTAAAGTACAATTATTGGAAGGTTCTTGGGCGAAGTTCTTAACGCAATATAAGAACTCGTCTCTTAACTTTTAACTAAAAAACTTAAGAACCGGTTTTTAAATAAGAACCCTACCCTAAGAACCTCCCAGTAATCATGCTCTTAGAGCACCATTAATCCAGTATACAAGGGGATTTCTTAGCCATTTTTTGCGCGTGAACCCCACCAAAAAACACCAGAAACGATCCCCAAAGATATGAAAAAAGAAACGGTTTTGTGGTGTTTCTTGTAATGTTCGCGGACCCCACTGACACGTGGCGGCCTGCAATTGGCTCTTTTTTTTAATCAGACAAAAAAATAAAAAATAAAAAATAAAGAACCCATAAAGGGTTATAGGGATAATGCTCTTAGCACTAGGCCTGAGCGTTTTTAACTCAACCGAAATACTGACTTTAACTCGAACCGGAAAAACCGAAATCGAATCCGAACTGTTTTACAAAAATATCCGAATGGAACTTATGAACTTACTACTTTGGACTTTGGTTATAACCCGAACCGAACCTAAATCGGAATTAGGATTCGGAGATATCCAAAATTAGTTAAATATGTTAATGTTTTTATATATATTAAGGTGATTTAGATATTTTAGAGTATTCAAAATATTTTTGTAGTTTGTTTTATTTGTTATTTTGAAAACTTTTTAGTTAATTTAGATAGTTTAACTAATTTTTAATTAGATTTGTAAATAATTTATATATTTTGAAAAAAATTTGGTCAATTTTCGAGGTTTTTAAATATATATTTTTGTACGATTTTAAACATTGGTTAAATCCGATACGAACCGAACTCGGAAGGAACCGAACCGAATCCGATCCGATAATTAGTGAAAACCGAATGATACTTATGAGTATAACACCAAAAATCCGAAAATCCGAATCATCCGGACCGAAACCGAACGGACCACCGAACGTCCAAGCCTACTTAGCACCAAGTAGAACACCAAGTGGAGATTTGAGCTTAGATTTCAACTTATTAATTTGTCAAAAACAGCTCTACACATAGTTGGCTTGATATTATTGTAGTGTAATACTTTAGATTTTTTTCTACTTTTATAAAAAAATGATAAATAATGTAAACTTTGTAAGAATAATTTATTTTAAATTTTTACCAAAGAAAGGAAAAATATCACAAGGAGAAATACAGTACTAAGATAAATATGAAAGTCCATTTGGGGAAATAATCACAAAGCTTCCAAAATACAGACAAATGGTGTGAATGCATGACGTCAGTAGATCCGGCATCGACGGCTCAAATGATGAGAGCAGACATACGAGGACCCACGCCAATCACCTTTAGCTCCATCGTTGCTATATATGGTCAAATATTAAACATTTAATCAAACCTATAATCATATATAATAATTCTCTTTAGTTTTAAAATATTCTTTGTTGGTAGCACTAATCTCCCACCATCACTCCTCCCTCCACTCTCAACTCCTAATCAAGTGTTTTATGGTACGACGGGTTCCATCTTCTATGTTTCAACGCATATTACACTTCCATTCTATTGCCGTTTGCACTGATTCTCTTAATCTTTCTGTAATTCAAAATGTATTTATGAGCAGTCATGTAGTTACGTATTCAACGAAAGAAACATGAAAAATACTGCAATTATTTCATGTACATAAACTTTCGTTTTTTAATACACTTTTGTATGAGTTATTCTTGGGTTCAGGTTCACCAACCAATAGAAAATTGTCATTTTAAATTTAGTATCTTTTAATTAAGGAAACCAAATAACTTGGCAAATTATATTATTTTTTTAAAATAAAATTTAAAAATAAATAAAAATAATATATAAAAAACGAATTCAAAAAAAAAATGTTGTCAACAAAACACTAAACCCTAAACTCTAATATTAAACTCTAAACTCAAATCCTAAACCCTAAATCTTTGGGTAAACTCTAAATCCTTGGGTAAACTCCTAAACCCTTGGAAAAACACTAAACATGTTGTCAACAAAACACTAAACCCTAAACTCTAATCCTAAACCCTAAACCCTTGGGAAAACCTTAAACCCTTGGGTAAACCTTAAACCCTTGGGTAAACCCTAAACCCTTAGGTAAACCCTAAACCCTTGGAAAAATACTAAACATTTGGATAAATTCTAAATTATAAATCTTAAACCCTAAACTCTAAATCTTAAAAATAAATATTTTTTTAAATAATATTTTTTTTAGAACTAATGTTATTTTTATTTATTTAATTTTTTTTATTTTTTATTTTAAAAGCATAATATAATTTGGCAAATTATTTTGTTTCTTTAATTAAAAGATACTAGATCTAAAATGACAACTTTGTATTGGTTGATAAACCTTTAGATTCACCCTAGGGGGTGAACCCAAGAAAAAGTCCTTTTGTATTGTATTTTTATCAGAATCTCATCGACTGATCGCACCTAATCTGGCTGGACACAAGAAATAACACTTAATTTTGAACATATTTTTTTGTCATCTCTTAATGTTGAACATATTATTAGTAAGTTTCTTTAATAACAAAATTAAAAATCTGCAAAAAATCGTGTTTTCTGAAGTCAGAACAAATTTCATCGAATTGTAGCCTTTCAATATACTTTCTTAGTCATTTGTATTCATCTACAACTACGTACCCACTCTATATGGTTATATATATCAAACCCTTACTCTTTAACCAGCTGATTTCATGATATTGAAAATTTTAAAACATGTAACTGATGACATGGCATATACTTATGGGCGGCATATGGTTAATGGTTTGACATGGTTTATTGCATATCATTGTTCCAAAGACTTGTCTATAAATGTTCTCCAAACTGAAGACATATGAATGAGGGTTCTATGATTCTAACGTTGAAACCCGAAACCATAATGAGATTCTTTATTAGTTTAATATTGTTTACCTATCAAAAGTATTGTATTATAATCACTGATTATAATCCAAAGTGGGTCGATTTGAAGCTTCATTAAAATAAATTTTAGTTGATCTAACCAATGAGATGACCGCAGAAAATAATTCAATATGCTAGTGGAGATTTTATACAAGTATATTACGGGTTAAAAAGATCTCTTATTAATATATTAATTACAACATACTTATCCACAAGACACATTCATACAACACAAACTGTCCAAATCTATCATGAGGATCAAGTTTGGAGTGTCGGTGATCACTTCTCGGTTCTTGTTGTCTGCTTCACTCTTCTATATTCTTACTACACGTCTTCTTATTATCAACAATATTGAATTATGAGTGAATATTAGCAATAATTCTGTAAGTTTCATGAGCAACAACTAAAATTATTTATGTCGTGTGACGAAATAATATTCATTTCCTGGCTCTAATCACACTAATTAATAGAATTTAAACTTGTATATTAAAAAAGCAACGGTTTAGTATTTTGTCTGCCATATTCAGATTTTTATTCAAGTCTTCCACAAAATGACTAAACATTTTCTACCCCACCATAGTTGCTGAACATGCACACAGCCACGTATCCATCTTATTCACTATGTATATATAACATATGCTTTGCGTGTATGAAATAAACTATATACTATAATTTACACATTACAAAAAAATGATGATCAAAATGTCTCTCCCTCTCCCGCCGAAAATATTTCTTCCACCGTCAAACTCTCCACCGACTCATCATCACCAAGCTCCACCACCGCTTGCACCGCCACGTGCTGCCATATCAATAGCCATCCCGGAAACCGGTTTAGGACGTACCGGTACCATCCACGAAGAGTCCACGTCTTCAGCTTTTCGTGACTACCAGTCTTTATTCATGTCACAACGTACGGAGACAGTTGAACCGGTTGTAATTAAACCAATAGATGGCTCAATACCGGTTGATTTCCCTTCCGGTACATATTACTTAGCCGGTCCAGGACTTTTTGAAGACGACCATGGGTCAACGGTGCATCCGCTAGACGGTCACGGTTATCTACGCGCTTTTCACATAGACGGAAGCAAACGGAAAGCAACGTTCACGGCGAAGTACGTTAAGACAGAAGCTAAACAAGAAGAACACGATCCAGTTACTGACACGTGGCGGTTTACTCATAGAGGTCCTTTCTCGGTGTTAAAAGGTGGGAAACGATTTGGAAACACGAAAGTGATGAAAAACGTGGCTAATACTAGCGTTTTGAAATGGGCTGGGCGGTTGCTTTGTTTATGGGAAGGTGGTGAACCGTATGAGATTGAATCTGGTTCGTTGGATACCGTCGGGAGATTTAACGTCGCGATCAACGGCTATGATGATGATTCCGACAGAGATGTTGCTGGTCATGATATATGGGACACAGCCGCAGGGTTGTTGAAACCCATACTTCAAGGTATGTTTTGTGTTAAAAGTAAAGTTGATTAGATTAAAGCGTGTAGTCCATTATTCAGACAGCGGCTTAAACTTAAATACTTAATTTACTTTAATAGTACAAACCATAATTTAAAAAAATTGTTTATGTTAGGTGTGTTTAAGATGCCGCCAAAACGGTTCTTGTCACATTACAAAATCGACGATCGAAGAAATAGACTTTTAACGGTGACTTGCAACGCTGAGGATATGCTCTTACCTCGTAGCAACTTCACATTTTGTGGTAACTAATCTGTAATTTTTTGGAAAACTATGCATTATGCAATAATTTTTTAGTATTTTTTTAACGGAAGATTTGATTATTCACAGAGTATGATTCGGAATTCAAGTTGATGCAAACAAGAGAGTTCAAGATCGATGATCATATGATGATTCATGATTGGGCCGTCACAGATACTCACTACATACTATTTGCCAACAGAGTCAAGCTTAATCCAATTGGTAATAAACCCACTTACTTCTGTTACAAGTTACAACTTACAAGTCACTTACACCAAAAATAATACACACTCTTTATAAATAATGCATGAATGCGTTACAAGGAATCTGATATGGATTTTTATATTCTCAGGCTTAACCTTGAATTTATTCTTTTTTTGCCGGGGTCAACTCTATACTAGATTTTCAACTTTTGTATTACAAACCCTTTTCATATTTATATGATATTCACATGGCAAAAAAAAAAAATGTATGTTCTCAGGTTCCATGGCAGCTATGTGTGGGATGTCACCTATGGTATCAGCGTTAACGTTGAACCCAAGCAACGAGAGTTCCCCTATTTATCTCCTCCCAAGATTTTCCGAGAAATCTATGGGAGGTAGAGACTGGAGAGTACCTGTGGAAGTGTCTTCACAGTTATGGCTGATACACTCCGGAAACGCTTATGAGACTAGAGAGGACAACGGTGATTTAAAGATTCAAATACAAGCTTCCGCATGCTCATACCGTTGGTTTGATTTTCAGAAAATGTTTGGTAAGTTACTAAATATAAACATGTGATGACATTCACTAGTTCAACATAGTTGCTCAAAACTTCTTCCACACGTTAGGGTTTGTAGGTGTTCATCAAAAGTTAGATATTGAACAATTTTTTCCGTACAGGATATGATTGGCAAAGCAGCAAGCTAGATCCTTCTGTTATGAATCTGAACCGCGGAGATGACAAACTACTCCCTCATCTAGTTAAGGTAATAAGATTGCCCTAATCTCATTCCATATTTTTAAAAATAATGTTTTGGATTTTATTTTTGTATTTTGAAAGATTGATATATATATATTGAATTTTAATAATGCATTTTGCTTTAAAAATTTAAATTAAGATATAAAAATATGAATGTTAATTATAACTTCATTAGGAAGCAAATAAAACTTAAAAATAACTTAAAACAAAACCAAATCAATAGATAAAACTATGTATTGTTATTAATATATATATATATATATATATGTGTGCAAATCCTAAAACATCAATTTTTAAAAATACGAATGGAGTATTGTTCATTATGAAAGTCTCAAATTTCTATGAGGAGTATTTGATGTTTTCAAACAAAACACCATGTGGAACTAATTAACTAAAAACATTACTAACGTAGGTGTCTATGACCTTGGACGCAATCGGAAACTGCAAGAGCTGTGACGTGGAGCCTTTAAACGGTTGGAACAAACCGTCAGATTTTCCGGTTATCAACTCATCATGGTCAGGAGAAAAGAACAAATACATGTATTGTGCATCCTCTTCGGGAACTCGACGTGAACTTCCTCATTTCCCTTTCGATATGGTCGTGAAGTTCGACCTAGACTCGAATACTGTCCGTACTTGGTCTACCGGAGCTCGGAGATTCGTTGGTGAACCCATGTTTGTCCCTAAGAGCTCAAGCGAAGGAGAAGAAGACGATGGTTACATTATAGTCGTCGAGGTACGTTTATATATATAGATACTTTTCCATATTTTTTATAAGATGCATTTGTACGAATATTATTTGATACATATTGTAATCTATTGTATTTTTTTACAGTATGCGGTTTCGGTGGAGAGATGTTTCCTTGTGATTTTGGATGCTAAGAAGATCGGTGAATCCGATGCGGTCGTGACGAGATTAGCGGTCCCGAGGAATTTAACGTTTCCAATGGGGTTTCACGGTTTATGGGCTAGCGATTAATTTACTTTAAATCGATATGATTCATTTGAATTTTACTTATGTAAATTTAGCAAAGATATTTTCTGTACAAACTGGTGTGGATTGGTCTTTAGAATTACAAATCTTAAAAAATGTATAGTGTTGTAATAGTGTTTTTGTTGTTCAAAAGTGTATAGTGTAAATAAAGTATACAATGGAAAGATTCACATGGATCCTCCTTTAGTTCATGCTATGAACACCAAAGACGCATCATCTTCCTCTTCACCTCCATCATCTGCCAAAAGCTAACAAAATGATCTTGAGATGGTCCCTCTATAGAAAACATTCTCTATAACCTTTGCTGCTTATGCTATAATCTCTTTTAAGAGATTAGCGTTTGAGCTAATTAGCTCAATATACTTATAAGAGTGGGATACCATACAAATAATGGTAGTGATGGGGGAAGAAAAATGGAAGAATTTAGGGTATGGATTGCAAATAGGGTATCTTTGGGGTGTAGGGAGTACAATCTCTTTTCGTTTTTGTGGACGGAAGTTTTGCTACCAGTGATATAGTATTTTTACAATTTACAAAACTTAATTTTTGAGGTCATTGATACTCTTTGGATAAGGAAGAAAATTAAATCTCTTAGCTATAACATTGTGAATGTTGACCGAAAAAAAAAAAGCTACTATATCGTTGTGAACTTTGTGATTATGAACTAAATCACACTATAATCTGGTGAATAATGTGTGATTAGTTAGCTCTGATATCTTACTTTTTGTTATATGAAACGTCTAATGTTAAAAATCAAAAAGCGCCCGTGGCCTAATGGATAAGGCGTTTGACTTCTAATCAAACGATTGTGGTTCGAGTGCCACCGGGCGTGATTATCTTCATTTTAGACAAATATAAATAGTCATTTTCAGTTAGTAACCATTATCTTTTTTATTTTATTTTTAATTTTCCGTCGTCTAAAAGCTCAGTCAAAGCCATTTCCTAAAACCCAAATGCTATGGCGAGGTTTCCTCCATCCTGAAACTGTAATGTTAACTTGTAAATATTGTAACAGGTGCCTTTGAACAACATGTTTGGCTATTCCACTTCTCTCCGCTCCATGACACAGATAACTACAACCCTCACCATCATCATCTTATCATGAATATTATGTAGAAACTTTTAATATAAGTACAACCACCATCATCATCATCATGAACGTTAATTTATAAAAATTGTGGACAGGGAAAAGGAGAATTCACGATGGAATACAAAGAACACAGTGCTGTCTAACGAAGTCCAGACTCAGCTCGTCAACGCCCACAACGCCACCAACACAACTGATTAGTTCCTTTAGATTTATGATTTTTGGTTTTTCTCATAGTCCTAACATTATTTATACGGTTCATACACAGAACATAATCACTGAATCATAAAATGCTTAATGGGATTTGTCGAAAACCCATTAAGAGATTACTGGGTCTTGAGCCCTTCTACCTTTTTAATATATTAGTCGTACTTCTTTGTCCACCTGGTGGACATACAATACTTTGCTATTCAACAACGAGACCCATTAGAAATGAGTTACGAAATTAAACGCCCAGTAGATTGTCAAAACGTAATGATTCTGAGCTGAATTATATAGGTGGGTTTTGGTTTAGAGTTTTGCAAGATATATTATCAGACCTTGGCCGAAGAATAACACAGTTCGTTGTGTACATTTATTACGTAACGGTACTTTGAAGAAGTCGCAACTTTGGGCTATGTTATTAAAAATATTTTTCAGCTCAGTGGTTTTCTCATGGAGCATGATTATTGGAGGTTTTTTAGCGTTGGATTCTTAGCGGAATATAAGAAACCGTCTCTTAATTTTTAACTAAAAAAATTAAGAACTGACTCTTAAATATCCGTTAAGAACCTCACGCTAAAAAAACTCCAATAATCATGCTCTTAGATATGAAAGAACTAACACCAAATAAACTCCAGAAGAGAAGATGCTTAGAGCATATT
Organism: Brassica oleracea var. oleracea; assembly: GCF_000695525.1. NCBI lineage: Eukaryota > Viridiplantae > Streptophyta > Magnoliopsida > Brassicales > Brassicaceae > Brassica > Brassica oleracea. The sequence continues at coordinate 52,820,649 of NC_027751.1, forward strand.
TATCGCAGGTCTCTTAGGTTTTAACTAAAAAAGCTAAGAGACGCCTCTTATTTTTCTTATTTAAGAGACGTCTCTTAGTTTTTTAGTTAAAAGCTAAGAGACAGTATCTTATATTACGCTAAAAGACCTAACTTAAAATACCTACAATAAACATGCTGTTAGATCCATATATTTCTAGAAATATATAACGGGAAAAGGACAAATAAAACTTTAACTTTAACTTTGTCTATATATATGCAGTTATACAGAGTTAATTATTTATAGAATGGAATTGAATAGCTCGGACACAATTTCTTTGGATAGACTACCACCAATCGTCGCTGTCGCATTCAGCAGAAAGTAGGCTCCACGGCCCACAATCATATCAACGGTACGGCCTCCGGTTAAATCACTTTCCTCTCTCTTTCTCTATCATTTTCGGATTGTTGATTATAAATCATTGTAGTTGGAGAATAACTCAAGAGCAGCAGACTACTGCGATCTTTGTCCTATAAAACTTGCTTTTCAATTTTCGTAACAGATCATTTACATCAATAGATTGAATACGTTTTTATTACTTCCCTAAGCTTAGCTTTTTAAATTCGAAAAAACAATAAATTTTTCAGTTGTGATCAGCAACTTTTGTGAATTTGAGTAATATTTTTTAGTAGTAAAGGTTTTGTGTAAAAGAAAATCTTTAGGACTGAAAACGTTAAACCAATTGACACTACCATTCTTGGCCGGTGTTTCTTGAGAATGTTAACTATAGATATGCACTGTATATAAAATAAAGGTTGCATGCAGTAAACACTGATTTGATAAATATTAGAAATTATGGGAATAAAGGAAGAGCATATGGTCTATCAGTTTTGCATGTTATTCGTCAGAAAAGATTATTATAAAAACAAAATGATGGTTTCTGCTTTTTTATATAAATATATACGTAATTTTGTTCCTCTACAATTGACAAAAGAAGAACGAGTCTTGTTGAGAAAAACTCATAATTGTTATGAAATAACTTATAATTTATAGTATCGAGAAATTTAAATAAGAGTAGAATTTAATACCCGTATGAAGCAAATAACACTACTATAAGTGAGAGGGTTTATTATAAGTAAGAAGAAGAAGATGTAATAGTGTTTTGATTATAAACTCTTGTTCTTGTTTATGGTGTACAAAAGAGTGAGATGAGTGATGGTATTTATAGTGAACAACAATACATAAAATAACAAAGATA
>NC_027751.1:52826273-52854615 GCF_000695525.1 Brassica oleracea var. oleracea
TTTGATTATAAACTCTTGTTCTTGTTTATGGTGTACAAAAGAGTGAGATGAGTGATGGTATTTATAGTGAACAACAATACATAAAATAACAAAGATAATGCTTAATTTGGTAAATGAGTGGGTGATCATAGTGTTTGATGAGTAGATGATCATAGTGCTTGAGTTGGTAAAGGAGTGGATGATCATAGTGCTTGAGTTTGGTAAAGAAGTGGATGATCATTTCAATGCTTAATTTATAACAATAATAATAATATTCGGTGTCTTTTTGGGCACATGAGGACGCACGTGTTCGTACTGTTTACTTTGGGATCACCGCCTCTCTGTCCCTCACGTGATTCAAGAAAACAAAAAAAATCAAAAAAAAAACTTTATTATATAAGATAATATATATTCATGGTTACATGTGTAGTAATATTAATATATGCGAGTTAGGAGCGTTCGTAATGGTCACTTGCTGGCTTCAGAGTCACGAGATCACAACATCTCTGGAGCATGTAATCCGTAAGTCAAATTTGGTTCGTTAAAATACAGATATATGACAAAAACAGGACACTCTGATTGAGAAAGAGGGACCAACGAGAAGATTAGTGCCACTGCTAACGTACATTGATGTACTTTGATGTTTGCATGTAGTTCTACTTTGATGTAAACAATGATATAAATAGTAATTCATTGTAACATGGGAATGTACCGTACGTATACGAGAGTGAACCTTCTGGGCCAATTAGATGACAGCTGGAAAAGACACTGTCGGTAGTAAGTGTAAAATCAATTAAAAATAGTGAAAAGAAACAAATATCTCATATGGGTTCCTCTCGTTCCGTGCCATCGTGTTTAGTTAATGCTGAATGTGCAGTGGGGTTGGGTCCTTGTGGGGAGTCACTTTGGTCGTAACAATTTTAAAAAAAAAATTAAATATGCTTTCACATTATTCAAAGATTATATCAAAGTTAATCATAATGTGATAAACCCTAGAAGACGTCATACGACACGGCCCGTTTCTTTCTCCTTCTCTTCGATTCAACACAGTTTTTCATTTAGTTTTGTGAAGACTTCTTGAAATATGGGCTAAATAATCATGTTCATGCATGCAAATCAATTTGTATTCAACTTCTCGTTTTGCAGGACGAAGTTAGAGCTGCTCCATCCATTAGTATCTAAAGCTTCTTATCACCAAAATAATAATTTTATAGCATTATGTAATTATATAATTAAATTTTATTTATATTTAAAAGATTAAGTTAGTGATGGAAAGACACATGACATTACAGGTGTCTCTCTCTCCTATTTTCTTTTTATTTTCATTTTCTTTTAAAATTTAGATACCATAAACATACTTTCTTTGAAGTTGCTCTTATATTGTATAACTTAGAGCACGATTAACCCGGCGTTTTTAGAGTGGGGTTCTTAGCGGAAGTTAAGAAACTGTTTCTTAACTTTTAACTAAAAAGGCTAAGAACCCGTTCTTAGCGTTCTTATTTAAGAACCGGTTCTTACCATTTTTAGTTAAAAATTAAGAAACAGTTTCTTAACTTCCGCTAAGAACCAGAATTTCGGGTTAATCATGCTCTTATACACAACATTTCCAAACACCAAAAAAATCATATCTACTAAGATATACATTCAATTCATTATTCATATGAGGTTGTTTGTTTTGGTTTTCTATATTTAATCATCCAACTCTGTTTTTTGGTACAACATTTTGCCCTCACATGCATCCACGTGGCTCAGTGATATTTTCCTTTATTCGTTCGTTTATTTATTTTCGTAAAGGTGAAAATTATTTATCTTTGGGAATTAGGACTCATGTGGATAGGCCAAGAACTATATAAGATTGTCGGCATGTACAGTAAAGCATGTGTTATACCTACATTTATATGAAAAATACTAAGAGAGAGGGGCTAAACTTAGGTTAATCATATTCTTACATTATTCGTCTGCAGCAGCATAGTATTTAATAGAGGAAATCACTTTAATTTTATTTTAAGCTTATATAAATCACAGTTAACAAATACATTGATTTATACGCCTTGTTAGTTGGACAATGGAGCAGATTTTCATTGCACATGAGCGGAGCAAATTGTCAAATCTAATTAGGTGCATATCAATTAAGATATATTTCATATTTTATATATTTGTAAATATTTATAAAAAAATTATTAAAAAAATAAAACAAACGATTTGGTAACCACAAGGAGCAAAGTTTTAATATATATACGGATGCGTGTTATCATTTATTTGAAAGAAAACGAACACAGAAAATAGGTAGACCCACTACATAATACGTACATAATATTAGTACAAAAGCATGAAAGAGATGTATCCCCTATATATATGATGGCTGCGAACATTTTTGTAATTAGAGGAAAATACAAAATATGAATTATATACTCAGGTTAGTTTAACTATTTTTGGTTTGAAAAAGTTGTTTCAGTTATATAGTTTTCTGGTTAGAATGCGGCAGTGAGAGTAATTGGTAAAATTTGTAAATATATTGACTATTTTTCCTAAAATCTAAAATATTTTTATCAGTAAGTTAGGAAATGAAGCTTTTGAAAATGACTTCAACCAAAGTAAATTCCTTAAAAGTAATGAGATTGTGTTTCTTTTTTTTTTTTGAAAAAGATATGAGATTGTGTTTATGATGTTATATAATTAGTTATAGAGAAAATGACTAGGATAGTATTAAAAAAGTTTTTGTAACAAATATAACCTATAAGAATAAAAATGACCAAAATATCACTTAATGTTTTATCAAAAGAGATAAATATACACTTATACCCCAATGGTAAATTAATTTAGACATTAAGGTTTAGAGTTAAGGGGTAGGGTTTAGGATTTAGGATTTAGGGTTTAGGGTTTAAGATTTAGGGTTTAGGTTTTAGGGTTTAGAGTTGGGGAGTGGGGTTTTGGGATAAGATTTCAAATTTTGAAAAATAAATAAAATTTAAATTTTTCAAAAGATAAAATGCTATTTTAGTCATTTTAGTTTTTGAAGGCTATTTTTGTGACATAAACTTAGAAATGTGCTATTTTGGAGATTTGCCCTTAGTTATATCCATCAGGAAATCATCAACTTTCAGATAATAAGTAAACAAAATCAAATCGAGTAGAATCACTAGTGCACTTGAATCATCAACGCTTTTCACAATATACACCACAACAGTTGCTGCAACCCCTAATGTTTATTATAACACGTATGTTAGCTTATATAATCACGAGAAAAAACGTGAAAAGTTAAATAAAGTTCATTATTCGACGCTTGGTTTTCCAAAATCAACTTAATGGTCTTAAGAGCTGAGAGTTGATTCTGTGACATGTTAGACTAGAGTTCAATCACTCTAGTATCAATCGTGGTAACTCACGTTGTTCTAGGTATTAGATGTTTTTTTCACATACTACGTACGTGGATCAGTTAAATTTTTGACTCATAGTCTCTTATATATATAAGTTCAAATAACTCTTAGCTTTTGAATACTAATAGACAGTAAGTGCATAGTGTTAACTATTTTTTTCAAAAATATATAGAAAAATATTTTGTTTTTAAAGAAGAATGAATGTGAAGAGTAGGGTCGAGTCACTCACGGTGCATGGTCACTCTCTTTGCACGTTCTCTTGCCCTATTCTCTTCTCTCTCCCTTTCATTATCTCTCCCTATTAAAGACTCTCACCAGTCACAGACTCTAGAGTATGTGTGAGAGAGACAGAGTCGGAGTTTGCAATAGAGATCGCATTCATAACTATCAATGGACGTCTATGGCTTATCTTCACAAGACTTACTTAGAGTCGATGACCTTCTTGACTTCTCCAACGAAGACATCTTCTCCGCCTCTTCTTCCACTTCCACCGCGGCTCCGTCCTCCTCCTCTTTCCCTCCTCAGAACCCTAACTACCACCATCATCTCCCTTCCTCCGCCGATCATTCTTTCCTCCACGACATCTGCGTTCCCGTATGCTCTCTCCAATGATCCAATCTTGAAAATGATATTCGATTTTCTTGATTTTCTTGGATTTTGATATATATTTTTTTCTTGTGTAGAGTGATGACGCAGCTCACCTGGAGTGGCTCTCACAATTCGTCGACGACTCCTTTGCTGATTTTCCGGCGAACCCACTAGGAGGAACTATGACGTCCGTGAAAACTGAAACCTCGTTTACGGGGAAACCAACAAGCAAAAGATCAAAACCTCCAGCTGCTTTGGTCGGAACATGGGCACCGATGTCGGAACCCGACCAGAATATTCATGTCACCGGGAGGTCCAAGCCTAAGAAAGAACACTCCAACGGAGGAGGAAGACATCAATCTTCGTCAGCGGAGACCGCGGAAGGAGCAGGGTTGAGGAGATGCACTCACTGTGCATCGGATAAGACGCCACAGTGGAGGACAGGACCACTCGGGCCTAAGACGCTGTGTAACGCATGTGGAGTCCGGTTTAAATCCGGTAGACTTGTACCGGAATACAGACCGGCTTCGAGTCCGACTTTTGTTTTGACTCAGCATTCAAACTCTCACCGGAAAGTGATGGAGCTGAGAAGACAGAAGGAGGTTATGAGACAACCACACCAAGTCCAACTTCACCACCACCACCACCATCCGTCGTTTTAGTCAGACGTCACCTTTTTGTTTTTTTTTGTTCTTCTTGGAGGGTTGGGTGGTCACGTGATGTGTCGCGAGTCTACTGGTGTTGATCACGTGACCGACGACGATGGGAGCCTAAAGTTAATTAGTGTTAAACACGAACTCTGCTAATAAATTCAACCTTGTTAATTGTTATTATTAAAAATTATAAACACTTTGGTTTTGTCTTTTCTCCTACGTTATTATTTCAGCTTTATTTATCTTTAGAAAAGAAAAGGAAAAAGAATTACCATTGGAGACGATGAATTAGAAAATGCTTAGTTTTTTTTTTGCTTAGTTATTTTCAGAAGCATGCAACTTTAGAATATTTTTTAGCATGATAAATTTTATTCGGAATGCATCATTTCACGAAATTTATAAAGCATTTACCAGTTATGATGATTTTTAAAAAATATATATTTCAAAGTTATACACTAATGACATATCTAAGCAAAAAATGAATTTGAGACCGTAAAGTCTAAACCGGTTGTCTTAGATTTGACTTTAGTTTGATTACTCTTTCATTAAAAATCAAACAAAAGTAACTGGATTAAAGACACACACTCTTGGTGGGACAACATCATCATCAACTTGTATTGCTAACTATTTCCCAAAGAACCAAAAGCCCTTGAAAACACAAGACAAAATGGGATTATATCTTTCGCAATTGAAACCAAACAAAAAAGTTAGTCAGAATCACGTTTTAGACATTTCATTCATAGTAGCTCTCACCTTCCTAAAAATACCCATATTTAACATTGAGCTTGGATACAGAGCACATAAAGAAGTTTAGCATGTGGTTGAGAATGGTAATAATGATCCAGTCTTGGAATGCAAGAAAATACAAAAAGAAAAAAAAATATGAATCCCCTTTTTGCTTAAAACACACTTACAAGTCTTAGAATGCAAGTCAGACAAAAATCGGAATCCAATTTATTTTTGTTATCCAGTTAAAACCAGATTTTTTTCATAAAGAATGTTAGGTTTTGAACCTTTTCTTAGTGCTTATACTAAGATTGAAATCTGATATCAAAACTTGTCTTTATTTACTCTAAAAAAGTGTTTCTTCAGAACAGCAATAGAGATTACAAGATAGCAAAAGAAGGCTCTCTCTTTCTCTCCACTTATAACACAATCACCATATTAACTTTCCTATTCTCTATTGTCTTTGTAAAAGACATTAACCGACGACACTAAACAAAGAAAAGAATAACCAAACGTTTCTTCTTTGTACAGGATTGGGAGGTGGACATGGAGTTGGACCTTAAAGAGAATTGGGCTGAAGCTAGTTGGGCCCATCTTCAAAACAAAGAATTTAACGACAATCTACAACATTTTTGTTCAACCATGAAAAGTGTTTCAAACCCAATTTTTTACGGTGAATAAGTAACAATTAATTATCTTGGTCCACTAAAAGCAAAAAAGAATATTTATCTTCAACGGTTAGTAGTTATCGGGTTGTGTGAGCCGTGAGGCAACGGGTATATTTTGATTTTTTTTTTTTTTTTAACCAAACGGGTATATTTTGATATTTGCATTTATTGTTTATTTTATAAATAAAAACAAAACAAAACAAAAAAAAGAAGTAAATTGGGAGTAACGCACGAGTCAGTTACTTTCTATATATAGTTTGGTCACACTGCACAGAAGGCAAATAGTCCAACAACAACAACGAGAAAAATGTTGGAGAGTGAGAGAACAAAAGGAACGACTTGTCGTGTCAAGTGTGAGTGAGAAATGTTCTAGATATTGGCTTTTACTTGATCTCGGGCAGTGAATCTGTATGGGGCTTTCATTCTTCTTTTTCTTGGGTTCGTCGATTCCGGTTTGCCTCTCGGGGGAGTGTCAGTTCTTGTTTTGGTTGTGGTGATGTTTCACTGCTTGTTTCCGGCTTCATCCAAGTTTGATTTTGCTGCTCTTTGATGTTGATTAAGGTTCTCGTGTCGTGTCTGCCTCCTCGTATGGTCTGCTAGGCCTGCGAAGCAGTGGATTCTATTTTCAGGTCTTCTCTTTGCGACGAGGTGAGCCCGTCAATGTCTGATTCTTTCTTCTTTTCTTTTTTAAACCACTGTCTGATTCTTTCTATTACTGTCAAAAAAACGTGATGATAAAATTTCATGCCTTGTGGTAGGTTGTCAATATTGGATCACTGATAAAATTGGATATATCCATTTCGTCTGGCCATGTCATTGACGTGGTCATTACTGTCAGGGCCGTCGTCTTTCTCCATCCTAAACTGATTTGCAAGGTATTATGGTCTTCTTTGCTAACATATTTTTTTATCAGAATATTTTTTTCACAAATTTTGTTTTTAAATAAAACCTTTCAAAAATTTTAGGTGAAAAATTCTATTTTACTTTACTGATAATGAAACATTAATGTATAGCTAGACTCTGAAAGGACGGGTATATATATATATATATTTTTTAAGAAATTTAATTTTTATATTTGTGTTATTTTTTATAATCAAATTTTTATTTAATTTAAAATAAATTTTAGTAACTATATTAAATATGTCAAGTTGCATAACTATACACTTGTGTCATATGCATGTCATAAATTATTTTTAAACTTTATTTCTAAAGTTTGCAACATATTAAATTTTCTTAATAATTACCTAACATAATTAGTCAAGAATATTCGTACCATAAAATCTGACTTGAAATCGACCCCAAAATCAAAGTCTCATATTCTATTAGACCTAGCCTATATATTCGAACGGTTCTTAAAGTATTATATCTGAAAACTACAAATCTAACCTACACCGAAAACGAACAAATTTTTTGAAAAATATTTGGAAAAAATATTTTTTAGTATATTCTGTTAAATATATATATATATGTAAATGGGTTAATATGGTATTCATTAAGTTTAAGTAAAATCATATTTAATAAATATTTTTTAATCAAATAATCTATTTAAAACCCGTTAAACTAAAACCCGTAAAATATATTTTTATAAATAATACTACCATAAGAATACATATTGTCATTAACACATGACTATATCAGAAACCACCCACATTCCTGAAAATTATGTATAAAACGCAAATCAATGAATCAAACTTTGAAAGAAGAAAAATAACTATTCAGTAAAAAAAAAAACTTAATTTATGCTTTAAAAAAAATGTAAATGTTTTTTGTGGAAACTAATAGAACTTGGTTAATAAGGATTATTTTGTTTCAATAATATTAATAATTGGACATGTTCCTTTTTTTTTTTTTTTTTTTTATAAACTCTATCGGCTGATCCGGTCGGCCCCGGGAGGAACGCACTTAGTGATACAGAGTGGACTAGCCCGAAAGCGTACCACACTGTCTGACCCGAGTTTGGAATATCTTCCGACTAATACCAGGGGGTGGACCAATCATCTGTTATGGTCCACCATGTAAACCACTTGGGCTTTGGCCCAAGCCCAAACTGGCCAAGCATTGTTAATTTAGTTCCCAGTGGGAATCGAACCCAGAACTGATGTGGGTACACACCAAGCCCCAAGAGATTGCCACTAGGCTACCACCACTGGGTTAAACTGTATAGGTTGAACTTTTTATATCAACTGTGCTCAACCCGAAAGACCACCTCGCCAGAAATTCTCGTAGGGATTTTTTAGCTAATCTAGTACCGCTCCGCTGTCTCTGAGTATCGAACTGGCGACTTCGGATAGTCGTGTGTGAAAAACATTCAGTACTGCCGCTAGGCCACCTGACGTTCTCAATCGGACATGTTCCTAATTTAACATTATTGATTTTTGAAAAACAAATTAAGCGTTACATCCGGTCATTCCGTCTCGTTTGTGAAAACAAACTAAACGAATGATGGTTAGCGGTTGTATATGTTTTTTTGGTTGACACTTGTGAATTATGATCATTGAGTTTTTCATTATCAATCTCGTAATAAAACGTTTTCCCTCTCGTGTTTTCCTAAAAATCAATGTTTTTTTTGCTTTCATGTTTTCTGCCTAAATTCTTTTGTACCTTGCCTCTTAAAAAAATTGTTTCCTTTGCTGATTTGCTTGTTTTTAACTTTCTTCTTGTGTTCGTTTGCTTTTGATATTGGTGGGAGGGGACTACGAGAAGTCTTGGTTACTCAAAGAAGCTTTTATTGGATCTGCTAGTGGGAAAGATGCAACAGAGATACAGCAACCATCTTCCACGGACGTCTTTAACCATAATAGTTTGGAGTTCTAACATTCTTTTTTTTTTTTAATAGTTAGTGTTAAACACGAACTCTGCTAAATGCTAATAAATTCAACCTTGTTAATTTATAGAAATCATAATTGGTTTGCCTTTTCTCCGACGTTATTATTTCAGCCTTATTTATCTTTAGAAAGAGAGAAAAAAAAAACATTTATTACAGGAAATGAATTAGAAAAATGCCTCATTATTTTTCAGAAGCATGCAACTTTTTTTTTTGGTAAAATAGAAGCATGCAACTTCAGAATACATTTTAATTATGATTATTTGGAATGGATAATTCCGTAAAATTTCATAATATATTCACCAGTTATAACGAACTTTAAAAATATATTTTCAAAGATACAGTAAAATAAACCGAGAACTGGATTGAAAGACACCCCATGGTTGCAAACATTAGCATCAACTTGTATTGCTAACTAATTGCCAAAGAACCAAAGCCCTCGAAAACATGAGATTACATCTTTCGCATTTGAAACCAAACCAAAAATTAGTCTTGATCATGTTTTAGACGTTATTATTAATAGTGTAATATTGCTCCATCATCTAAGAACTCAAGAGAGTAGTCAAATCGTAAACAGAAAAATGGGTCTTGAGTTTCCTCATACGGAGATACCGTAGTTGCTGATCTTGTTCACTTCCTTTGTCAAAGCCTTTCTCTCTTGCTTTACTTCAGAAGCACGGTTCGATATCTGAGGTTGAACAAGTTAGATATACTCCATTACACTCCTATATTAAAACCTAGAAGAGCAGATAGACGAGTATACTTACTTGAGAACGGAATCGAGAAGCTTCTCTCGTGGGCAATTCTTTAAGTACATCTTTCAAACCTGTATATTATTACGACAAATCAATGGTGGTATACTATAAGTCGATAACCTTTGTCAGGGAGAGAGTATTTTTCTTCTGTTCTATGCATATATATCTCTGGTTTACCAAACTGTGTGAGTTCAAGACAGAAAGATATAAACCATACCTGCTGCTTGCTTCTCAATCTTATAAGCTGATTGGACCACACCTCGTATCTGTTTGCCTGCTTGTCTGATTAAGAGGATAAAGAGAGTTAATATAACATTCAAGTTGATACATATCCGATATACAGATCATTTGTCATGATCATATAAACCTGAGTTTCATCCTTCCTCTGATCAACTCATCTTCTGCCACAGTAGCAACTCTCTGAAACAATCAAAGTGGTTAAGAATTTCAAAACCATAATCCAAAAGACTGCTATTACCCCCATTGACTAAATAAGTATATATACTATATATATATATCAATCACATTCAAGACCAATCAACGTAAGTACATTGCAGAAAGAAAAGATGAGACTCGAGTAACACAACTATATAATTTCTCTGAAAGTATAAGTATTTAGAGCAACACCATCCTTAAGCTACATAGCGAGTTCTCTGTTCAAACCTGATTCCTTTTCATTTCATACCAAACACAGGACATTCTACTTCAAGCTAACTAACAGCATATATAGGAAGTCTACACAGCAAACGGTAACCCTTATGCTGAAACAAGAGAAAAGACTACAAGCTAATTCAAGCTAATTCGGAGGGACTGGACCGGAGAGCCTGGAATTCGGAGGGACTGGACCGGAAAGTCCGATTTTTCTATATCTTGAGTCTGGGGGTATTTTGAAATTCTACGGATTAGATACGTAGCTAAGGCAGAAGCAGCAACGATTAACAAAACATACAGAGCGGGGTAGGCATTCATCTCGGATACAGAGAGAAGAGGCAAGAAACTAGGGTAAATGAAAAAATGAAAGAGAGAAAGGCAGAAACTAGGGCAAATGAGTCCGATTAATAAAGGAAACGAAAGTCAAATAATTAAACTAATTAACTTAATCTAATTAGCTTAATCGTTAAATCCCAATCCAAAACACGTTGTTCATATATAAGATTTAAAATATATGTTTGACCAAAAAAGATTAAAATATATATTTTCTAGTTTTATGATAAATAAATTGGGTAAAAAAATATCATAGTCAATTATAATCAATTTCAGTCGGTAAAAAAGAATAAAATTATATATACAATGAGTGGTGGTGATGGAACTCTGGGATTTCCTCAGCCGGAGACTGTGTTCTCCGACATCAAGACGACAATTCCGTTCTGAACTGGCCAATGGAACGCGATTGTGGAATTCGGATTGATCCTGGTTTGCCCGAAGAAGCTATTGGTGATTAAAACATACTCGACCCTGGTTAGACCCGTTGACGTTAATCTCATCTCGCCTGAGTTCAACGACATGCACCAGCAGTCACATGATCAAGAGAAGTCTCTGTTTGATCGGAAAACGGTATATCGAAAGAAGAGAGTGGGCTTAGCAAAGACGTGTTTATTGATGGTTGGAGAACGTTTAATCGGTTACAAAAGAGGAAAGCTGATAAGAAGTACGGCGAGATAGAGTAAATAGAAACCCTAATTTAGTCGTCGAGTGAATGTGTAATATTTTAGATCTTCTTTACGTTGCTGTCTCCTTTCCTTTTATACCCGTTCTTCGTCCTCTCGTGACCTAATCATCGTCGTCTAACTGGGCTTTTAGCTCGTTGGCCCGAGACGTGTGTTTCGTCGCGGGTAGCCGTTGAGCCGACTCTGTTCAGTCGCTGATGGGCGACTAAAAGCACTCAGGAGCCGCGCCGAGACTTCGTCATCTCGAGCCGCTGAGCTGAGTCGATGCTACGCTTAATCAGGCCAGGCCGTTATCCTTCGGACCTTAAGGGGATGGATTAAGATCAGAATAATATTTTTGATTTGCTACCATATATTTCGCTAATGTACTGAATTTAAAAATATTTTTTTACTATGTTTGCACATGCTCGATTTAAAAATATGTGTGACACGTTATTATATCTGTTATATACAAATCAAAAATCACAAATGTTAACTTTTTTTTAAAAAAAGTAAAGCAATTATTCACAATCTTGCGGGACAGCAAAGAAATCATCATTTTGCCTAGAAGCCAAAACTAAACTAATCTACTATTAAATACCTCTGACAAATTTTTTTCTTCGTATCTTGTCATTTCTCTTCCTTTTAGAAGTCAAAATATATGTTATCTTTAAAATATCATATTAACAAATTACTTCAGTATTCCATGAATACTCTATACTAGTAGGGTTGGGTATTTTAGCCGTTAAATTTGATTCGATTCGTTGTTCAGTTCGATTCGATCCGAAAATTTTAAATATCCGTTAATTTTCAAAGCAAAGTAAATACTAAAAATCAATATTCACTAAAACCGAAGCAAATCTCAAATATTAAAATTTAAAGTATATAAAATTATATGATCCACTCCGATCCGTCAATATATCCACTCTGATTCGTCAATATATAAATGGGAGAATTGCCAAGTGTGACTCAAAACTTGGAGTCAAACCCAAAACAATACCCCAACTTGGGTCAAAGGCAAAAGTAACCTAAAAGGCTATTGAAATTACAACTATCCCCTTGTGACCAAACAAAAAAACGGAATTTTTTTTACGTTTCTACCCCTCGCAAGTCGTCTGTTTAGACGACTTGAAAATAAGTCGTCCAGACGACTTAACTGAAAGTCGTCTGGACAGTTAGTCTTAAACATAATTTAAAAATTTTGTAAAAAATATTTTGATAAGTGAAAAATGGGAATTATGTAATTAACATATGTCTTAGGAGGTATAAATTAAGATATAACAAATTTCAATTGTTTTCAGCATAGATGAGTGAAAGTAGTAGTGAGTCATGATATTCTTTAGTTTATGTTTCATCAACATATGTTGTAGTATTGTATGTGTTCTTAGGGTTAGATTTTGGAAAGCATTAAAACCGTTTTTGAAAATTTTTAAAATTACTTATGCGTGTTCATTTCTGTGTATAGTAAACACTATTTAAGTATAATTTGATTTTATAACGTGGTTAGTTAGTTAATCTAGTCATTTTAGTTTAGGGGTTCATTTTAGGGTCTAGGACGACTTAATATTTTGTCGTCTGAAAACAGACGACTAAATATTAAGTCGTCTGTTGTACATTATCAGCCAGAATAAGTCGTCTAAACCGGACCAAACCTTAAAGTTTACCAATGTAATTTTAAAGCTAACCGGATTATTTACCCAATATATAAGGTGATTTTTATACCTCTCCATCTTCACTGGATTCATTGAAGGGAGAAAGTTTTCAACCGCTACACGATCTACTCTGGCAAGGCTAGTGATGGATTTAGAACGGTTTGAGAATTATCCATGGGGGAGAGTCGCGTTTAAGGTGCTGATGGACTCTTTGTGGAACAAAGAAATTGCTGGCTGTTACACCGTGGATGGGTTTATACAAGTTCTTCAGGTCTGGACGTACACAGCTATGCCGGAATTGGGTGCTAGTATTGGTGGTCCCAGAGCAGACAGTCCGTCTCCACCGATACTGGCTTACGAGGGCAGCAGAGGCCGCAGATCAATGAAAGCTGCTATCTTGAGTCAGGTATTTACTTCAATCCAAACTGGACGACTTATCCCAGATGGAAGACTTTCCAGACGACTTAATTAAGTCGTCCGATAAGTCGTCCAGCTGGGAAGACTTTCCAGACGCCTTATTATAAGTCGTCTAATAAGTCGTCCAGATGGAAGACTTTCCAGACGACTTAATTAAGTCGTCCGATAAGTCGTCCAGCTGGGAAGACTTTCCAGACGCCTTATTATAAGTCGTCTAATAAGTCGTCCAGATGGAAGACTTTCCAGACGACTTAATTAAGTCGTCCGATAAGTCGTCCAGCTGGGAAGACTTTCCAGACGCCTTATTATAAGTCGTCTAATAAGTCGTCCAGATGGAAGACTTTCCAGACGACTTAATTAAGTCGTCCGATAAGTCGTCCAGCTGGGAAGACTTTCCAGACGCCTTATTATAAGTCGTCTAATAAGTCGTCCAGATGGAAGACTTTCCAGACGACTTAATTAAGTCGTCCGATAAGTCGTCCAGCTGGGAAGACTTTCCAGACGCCTTATTATAAGTCGTCTAATAAGTCGTCCAGATGGAAGACTTTCCAGACGACTTAATTAAGTCGTCCGATAAGTCGTCCAGCTGGGAAGACTTTCCAGACGCCTTATTATAAGTCGTCTAATAAGTCGTCCAGATGGAAGACTTTCCAGACGACTTAATTAAGTCGTCCGATAAGTCGTCCAGCTGGGAAGACTTTCCAGACGCCTTATTATAAGTCGTCTAATAAGTCGTCCAGATGGAAGACTTTCCAGACGACTTAATTAAGTCGTCCGATAAGTCGTCCAGCTGGGAAGACTTTCCAGACGCCTTATTATAAGTCGTCTAATAAGTCGTCCAGATGGAAGACTTTCCAGACGACTTAATTAAGTCGTCCGATAAGTCGTCCAGCTGGGAAGACTTTCCAGACGCCTTATTATAAGTCGTCTAATAAGTCGTCCAGATGGAAGACTTTCCAGACGACTTAATTAAGTCGTCCGATAAGTCGTCCAGCTGGGAAGACTTTCCAGACGCCTTATTATAAGTCGTCTAATAAGTCGTCCAGATGGAAGACTTTCCAGACGACTTAATTAAGTCGTCCGATAAGTCGTCCAGCTGGGAAGACTTTCCAGACGCCTTATTATAAGTCGTCTAATAAGTCGTCCAGATGGAAGACTTTCCAGACGACTTAATTAAGTCGTCCGATAAGTCGTCCAGCTGGGAAGACTTTCCAGACGCCTTATTATAAGTCGTCTAATAAGTCGTCCAGATGGAAGACTTTCCAGACGACTTAATTAAGTCGTCCGATAAGTCGTCCAGCTGGGAAGACTTTCCAGACGCCTTATTATAAGTCGTCTAATAAGTCGTCCAGATGGAAGACTTTCCAGACGACTTAATTAAGTCGTCCGATAAGTCGTCCAGCTGGGAAGACTTTCCAGACGCCTTATTATAAGTCGTCTAATAAGTCGTCCAGATGGAAGACTTTCCAGACGACTTAATTAAGTCGTCCGATAAGTCGTCCAGCTGGGAAGACTTTCCAGACGCCTTATTATA
Organism: Brassica oleracea var. oleracea; assembly: GCF_000695525.1. NCBI lineage: Eukaryota > Viridiplantae > Streptophyta > Magnoliopsida > Brassicales > Brassicaceae > Brassica > Brassica oleracea. Next base: position 52,841,093 of record NC_027751.1, read on the forward strand.
AGTCGTCTAATAAGTCGTCCAGATGGAAGACTTTCCAGACGACTTAATTAAGTCGTCCGATAAGTCGTCCAGCTGGGAAGACTTTCCAGACGCCTTATTATAAGTCGTCTAATAAGTCGTCCAGATGGAAGACTTTCCAGACGACTTAATTAAGTCGTCCGATAAGTCGTCCAGCTGGGAAGACTTTCCAGACGCCTTATTATAAGTCGTCTAATAAGTCGTCCAGATGGAAGACTTTCCAGACGACTTAATTAAGTCGTCCGATAAGTCGTCCAGCTGGGAAGACTTTCCAGACGCCTTATTATAAGTCGTCTAATAAGTCGTCCAGATGGAAGACTTTCCAGACGACTTAATTAAGTCGTCCGATAAGTCGTCCAGCTGGGAAGACTTTCCAGACGCCTTATTATAAGTCGTCTAATAAGTCGTCCAGATGGAAGACTTTCCAGACGACTTAATTAAGTCGTCCGATAAGTCGTCCAGCTGGGAAGACTTTCCAGACGCCTTATTATAAGTCGTCTAATAAGTCGTCCAGATGGAAGACTTTCCAGACGACTTAATTAAGTCGTCCGATAAGTCGTCCAGCTGGGAAGACTTTCCAGACGCCTTATTATAAGTCGTCTAATAAGTCGTCCAGATGGAAGACTTTCCAGACGACTTAATTAAGTCGTCCGATAAGTCGTCCAGCTGGGAAGACTTTCCAGACGCCTTATTATAAGTCGTCTAATAAGTCGTCCAGATGGAAGACTTTCCAGACGACTTAATTAAGTCGTCCGATAAGTCGTCCAGCTGGGAAGACTTTCCAGACGCCTTATTATAAGTCGTCTAATAAGTCGTCCAGATGGAAGACTTTCCAGACGACTTAATTAAGTCGTCCGATAAGTCGTCCAGCTGGGAAGACTTTCCAGACGCCTTATTATAAGTCGTCTAATAAGTCGTCCAGATGGAAGACTTTCCAGACGACTTAATTAAGTCGTCCGATAAGTCGTCCAGCTGGGAAGACTTTCCAGACGCCTTATTATAAGTCGTCTAATAAGTCGTCCAGATGGAAGACTTTCCAGACGACTTAATTAAGTCGTCCGATAAGTCGTCCAGCTGGGAAGACTTTCCAGACGCCTTATTATAAGTCGTCTAATAAGTCGTCCAGATGGAAGACTTTCCAGACGACTTAATTAAGTCGTCCGATAAGTCGTCCAGCTGGGAAGACTTTCCAGACGCCTTATTATAAGTCGTCTAATAAGTCGTCCAGATGGAAGACTTTCCAGACGACTTAATTAAGTCGTCCGATAAGTCGTCCAGCTGGGAAGACTTTCCAGACGCCTTATTATAAGTCGTCTAATAAGTCGTCCAGATGGAAGACTTTCCAGACGACTTAATTAAGTCGTCCGATAAGTCGTCCAGCTGGGAAGACTTTCCAGACGCCTTATTATAAGTCGTCTAATAAGTCGTCCAGATGGAAGACTTTCCAGACGACTTAATTAAGTCGTCCGATAAGTCGTCCAGCTGGGAAGACTTTCCAGACGCCTTATTATAAGTCGTCTAATAAGTCGTCCAGATGGAAGACTTTCCAGACGACTTAATTAAGTCGTCCGATAAGTCGTCCAGCTGGGAAGACTTTCCAGACGCCTTATTATAAGTCGTCTAATAAGTCGTCCAGATGGAAGACTTTCCAGACGACTTAATTAAGTCGTCCGATAAGTCGTCCAGCTGGGAAGACTTTCCAGACGCCTTATTATAAGTCGTCTAATAAGTCGTCCAGATGGAAGACTTTCCAGACGACTTAATTAAGTCGTCCGATAAGTCGTCCAGCTGGGAAGACTTTCCAGACGCCTTATTATAAGTCGTCTAATAAGTCGTCCAGATGGAAGACTTTCCAGACGACTTAATTAAGTCGTCCGATAAGTCGTCCAGCTGGGAAGACTTTCCAGACGCCTTATTATAAGTCGTCTAATAAGTCGTCCAGATGGAAGACTTTCCAGACGACTTAATTAAGTCGTCCGATAAGTCGTCCAGCTGGGAAGACTTTCCAGACGCCTTATTATAAGTCGTCTAATAAGTCGTCCAGATGGAAGACTTTCCAGACGACTTATAATAAGTCGTCTGCGCAGTCTTTTGGATTGAAGTAAATACCTGACTCAAGATAGCAGCTTTCATTGATCTGCGGCCTCTGCTGCCCTCGTAAGCCAGTATCGGTGGAGACGGACTGTCTGCTCTGGGACCACCAATACTAGCACCCAATTCCGGCATAGCTGTGTACGTCTAGACCTGAAGAACTTGTATAAACCCATCCACGGTGTAACAGCCAGCAATTTCTTTGTTCCACAAAGAGTCCATCAGCACCTTAAACGCGACTCTCCCCCATGGATAATTCTCAAACCGTTCTAAATCCATCACTAGCCTTGCCAGAGTAGATCGTGTAGCGGTTGAAAACTTTCTCCCTTCAATGAATCCAGTGAAGATGGAGAGGTACGCGAGCCGCTTGCGATCTTCCCTGGACCAATCCCCGCATCTCTTCAGTGCTGCTATTATCTGATCAGTAGTTGGCCCAGCTTCCAGATGAACTCCCAGCATCCCCCAGAAAGAAACCATCTCTGGGGTAACGTCACATTTTGGTGTCTCAAGGTCCTCGATGTACTCGCAGTTTAGACCAGTGAGGTTTTCAAACTCTAACAGTGAAAACCTCAAAGGTTCTGGACCAACGAGAGACCACATCTCATACTTCTTCTTAATGTCCAGCTTGAAACTGAGCATGTAGTGAACCAGCCTTGAAGCCCAACCAAATCCCTGCTCCTTGAACTTGATGAAAACTCCCAAACTCGACTCCTTGAGCTCTTCAAATTCGTCATCAGTAAGAGCTTTCCTAAGAGCAGTATGCAACTTGCTGTTATCCGTATGATACGAAATGCTATTGTGGGCTTCTGGTTCTTCCCCTGATGTGTATAACCTACGGGGGAGTTCTGGAATATCCATCCTTTTTGTCTGCAAAATAATCAAAGACAACAATATAAGTCCAGACGACTTAGTAGACGACTTAAATTACTTACAAGTCTTCCAGTCGCAGAAGGAGTTGGAGTACTCGTCATTGCGGTTATAGATCTGAAAAAATAAACGTGAAACGGTGAGAATGAGTAAATTGATAGAGACAACGTTTTATGTTCATCTTTTCCTCGAGATTGATGACTTAGCGGCGTTAGGGTTTACAGAGAAACGGCGCTAAGGTTTACAGAGAAGAAGCGGCGGCGCTAGGGTTTAGAAGAAGCGGCGGCGCTAGTGTTTAGAACGTTGGTGACCACGGTGGCGAGGGCGACGGTTTGTTCGGATATAGTGGAAGCGGCGGCGCTAGGGTTTAGAGGAATCGGCGGCGCTAGGGTTTAGAGGAATCGGCGGCGCTAGGGTTTAGAGGAATCGGCGGCGCTAGGGTTTAGAGGAATCGGCGGCGCTAGGGTTTAGAGGAATCGGCGGCGCTAGGGTTTAGAGGAATCGGCGGCGCTAGGGTTTAGAGGAATCGGCGGCGCTAGGGTTTAGAGGAATCGGCGGCGCTAGGGTTTAGAGGAATCGGCGGCGCTAGGGTTTAGAGGAATCGGCGGCGCTAGGGTTTAGAGGAATCGGCGCGGCTAGGGTTAGAAGAAGCTGCGGCGACAACGGTGAGAATGAAGTGAGATAGATAGCCGATGTTGAGAACGATGGTTTGTTCGGAAATCGTGGGAATTCGAAATCGCCTTTGAGAGGGAGAACTGTTAGGGTTTCTGAATTTCGCGAAAAATGAAACAAAAAAATAAAAATCACCTTATATATTGGGTAAATAATCCGGTTAGCTTTAAAATTACATTGGTAAACTTTAAGGTTTGGTCCGGTTTAGACGACTTATTCTGGCTGATAATGTACAACAGACGACTTAATATTTAGTCGTCTGTTTTCAGACGACAAAATATTAAGTCGTCCTAGACCCTAAAATGAACCCCTAAACTAAAATGACTAGATTAACTAACTAACCACGTTATAAAATCAAATTATACTTAAATAGTGTTTACTATACACAGAAATGAACACGCATAAGTAATTTTAAAAATTTTCAAAAACGGTTTTAATGCTTTCCAACATCTAACCCTAAGAACACATACAATACTACAACATATGTTGATGAAACATAAGCTAAAGAATATCATGACTCACTACTACTTTCACTCATCTATGCTGAAAACAATTGAAATTTGTTATATCTTAATTTATACCTCCTAAGACATATGTTAATTACATAATTCCCATTTTTCACTTATCAAAATATTTTTTACAAAATTTTTAAATTATGTTTAAGACTAACTGTCCAGACGACTTTCAGTTAAGTCGTCTGGACGACTTATTTTCAAGTCGTCTAAACAGACGACTTGCGAGGGGTAGAAACGTAAAAAAAATTCTGTTTTCTTGTTTGGTCACAAGGGGATAGTTGTAATTTCAATAGCCTTTTAGGTTACTTTTGCCTTTGACCCAAGTTGGGGTATTGTTTTGGGTTTGACTCCAAGTTTTGAGTCACACTTGGCAATTCTCCCTATTTAAAATTTAAAATGTATAATTATATGAATATCATTCAAACATATGATTTGATAAAAAAATTCACATTATTACTTATGTTAAAATATTACATTTAAAAATAGAATACTTTTATGACAACTATAACTTTTTTCTTAAGTTTTGTGGTACTCTAATTGTTAACTAAGTTTTAAAAACTTACAAAATATGTTGATTTACTACTTCTTTTAATTTGTATTTTCTATATCATGCAAAAAATATTTTACAAAACAAAAATTTGTATCGAATTTTTAAAAATATTTGTATTAATCAAAACGGATGAGATATCCAACACTAATATAAATATTTTAAATAAAATTAGAGAAGTAAACTTTGGTTATCCACGGGTATCCATTCGGGTTCGGATATTATCCGTTCGAGTTCGGATATTCAATATCTCCTAATTCAATACCCGTTCGAGTATCTTGCTACTTCGGTTCGGTTTCGGTTCAGGTTTTTTCGGTCGGGTTCGGGTATGAGTATTTTTAAAACAATTTAGCTCTCCTTCCCTCATAACTCACATAAGTATAATAACGAGGATTTGACGGCTCATTACCTGCCTCCACTCCAAGAACTAAATTGTTCTACGGCTCACTACCTCCAAGACAATTATTTCTATTGTTTCTCGAGCAGACGTAAACAGATAGAGAAAGTTAATAAGCTTTCTGCTCGAGAGAAAGTTAATAATTTCTATTGTTTCTAGAGTTTTCTTGTTTCTAATCCTTTAAAACACTTCTCTAGTTCCAGTCAAAAATGGAAATGGATTCGGAACTGGTAACGAAAATTGTTGTATTTAGCTCTCTTGTTGGAGTAATTTGTGTGATGAGCCTCTATTTGCGTTACTTGAAGAAAATGTCCGAGAGATCCAATGGCCTTCCACCCGAAACACCTGTGGCCTCCTCTCCGGCGACCCCTGTGGCCTTCTCTCCGGGGACCCTTACGAGGTCGTCTTCAGTCTTTGCAGAGTATGGAAGCTCCTGTCAACTAACCTTTTTTCCGGAACCTAATCCCCCCAGACTCGGTAATGAATTTATACTCAATAGATGAGATTAGGGTAGAGTTTGATGGATGGAAGATCATAGCAAAGTTTATAGGATGATATTAGATATATGTTGGTTTGGTACAAACATTAGATTTTGGTTATCAACGGCTACCCGCGACGAAACACACGTCTCGAGCCAACGAGCTAAAAGCCCAGGAAGACTACGATGATTAGGTCACGAGAGGACGAAGAACGGGTATAAAAGGAAAGGAGACAGCAACGTAAAGAAGATCTAAAATATTACACATTCACTCGACGACTAAATTAGGGTTTCTATTTACTCTATCTCGCCGTACTTCTTATCAGCTTTCCTCTTTTGTAACCGATTAAACGTTCTCCAACCATCAATAAACACGTCTTTGCTAAGCCCACTCTCTTCTTTCGATATACCGTTTTCCGATCAAACAGAGACTTCTCTTGATCATGTGGCTGCTGGTGCATGTCGTTGAACTCAGGCGAGATGAGATTAACGTCAATGTGGTCTAACCAGGGTCGAGTATGTTTTAATCACCAATAGTTTCTTCAGGCAAACCAGGATCAATCCGAATTCCACAATCGCGTTCCATTGGCCAGTTCAGAACGGAATTGTCGTCTTGATGTCGGAGAACACAGTCTCCGGCTGAGGAAATCCCAGAGTTCCATCACCACCACTCATTGTATATATAATTTTATTCTTTTTTACCGACTGAAATTGATTATAATTGACTATGATATTTTTTTACCCAATTTATTTATCATAAAACTAGAAAATATATATTTTAATCTTTTTTGGTCAAACATATATTTTAAATCTTATATCTGAACAACGTGTTTTGGATTGGGATTTAACGATTAAGCTAATTAGATTAAGTTAATTAGTTTAATTATTTGACTTTCGTTTCCTTTATTAATCGGACTCATTTGCCCTAGTTTCTGCCTTTCTCTCTTCCATTTTTTCATTTACCCTAGTTTCTTGCCTCTTCTCTCTGTATCCGAGATGAATGCCTACCCTGCTCTGTGTGTTTTGTTAATCGTTGCTGCTTCTGCCTTAGCTACGTATCTAATCCGTAGAATTTCAAAATACCCCCGGACTCAAGATATAGAAAAATCGGACTTTCCGGTCCAGTCCCTCCGAATTCCAGGCTCTCCGGTCCAGTCCCTCCGAATTAGCTTGTAGTCTAAACAAGCTATATAGAGAGTTCTCTCTTCGAAAGAGCCCTTTTCATTTTCATACTAAACACCTGACATTCTACTTCAAGCTGACTAACAGCATACATAGGAAGTCTACACAGCAAACGGTAACCCTCAAGCCGAGAAAAGAAACTAACCTCTAACTTTTCACTTTCGGCTGTAAGACGATCCAATGATTGCCTTAGCTCTTTCACTCTAAGATCAGCTCTAGAAAGCAAAGCCTGCAAATCCAAAACACAGAGAGTCAAGACTCAACAACAACGTATACATTATTCAACTATGATGATGTAAAACAACACTGACCTCTTCGGTTGAGAACATGCGTACAGCATTGTAGTATACAAGTCTTCTCGTCTCTGCAAAACAAACATAGCATTCACCAACAGTGCATTGAATTGAACTCTTAAGAGAGTATAAAAGAATATCAAGAAAACATACTTTTCAGAGCAAAGATCCCAACACCAAAGGCTAAACCGCCTGATACTAAAGGATGAGATGCAGCAACGTTTACGCCATCTGCATACAAAACCAACATTGAATCATATACATCACAACAACGAGAGAGAGAGCACAGCAAGCACTGAGTGTAGATAGAACAGACCTTTGATCTTCGCGAACACCATATGCTCGTAAACGTTATACTCAGAAACAATCTCTCTAATCGAATCCTATAATCCCGAAAACAAAATCACTCGAATCACATTGAGAATCATCATCATATGCTATGGATTTTTCAGATTCGCTAAGCTTACGATTGTTTGGCTCGTGTGAGCGATTGAAGTATCTCGAATTTGAGCTAATCGAGATTTCGAGGCGTCGATTTTGGAATCTAGCGTCTCCACGATCGTGCTCTGGTACACGAGCGCCTGGCGCATGGTCTCGTTGATCCAGGAAGCTGCGTTTTCCACCGTCGTCGTTGCGATCTTAGCGCTTGGAATCGAAGAGAGGAGAGGATCCGGTGGTGAAGATTGTGGAATCGCCTGCGGTGAGTGCGAGTCTTCCATTATCTCTGAGGATGAGGATGATTCTCCTGAAGTTGCCATTAGCGAAAAAGATCTCTGACCTCTCTCTCTCTCTCTCTCTCTCTCTCTCTCTCTAGTGAATGGAATAGAAATGACCCGAATATAAAACTCGGGCCCCGTTCGTTTCAAATAGATTATTTACATCTTAAGCCCCTCAACTTCTATTATTTACATCGCAAGCCCCTTAACTTCTCTATTTACTCGACATTCCCAGTTTTTATTCCTTGTGGGTCCAAATAACCCAAGACATCTCTCATATCACAGGTTAATTTATATCATTCAATATGTGAGTTTGCAGTTCATTCTTTTACTCCTCAACTTCTGTTTAGTTTTCAAGATTTCCCTTTTTCTTTCTTATTTGTTTAATTAACCCTAGAAATCTTCATATCACAGGTTAACTTATCATTCAATATGTGAGTTTGCAATTCATTCTTAATTCAGGTTAATTTATCTCTGAATATGTAAATTTGTATTTTATCCTTCAAACTGAATGAAGAACATGGAAACTTTGAATGACAAGAAAGTGGAGTTTTCAAGATATCTCTTATATTCCCACAAAATAAAAAGAAGAGTTCAAACCATTCTCTAACACTCTGATCACTAGCAGTCACTTAGCATCATGTGTTTGTTTGTGTGTGTTACAAGCCTTTCTCTGATCACTTGACAAAGTAAAGCTTTCCCATGACATGAAGGACAGCGACGAAAGCAATGAAACCGATGCTCATAACAAGTACAACATTAGGCGAGATCTTGAGACCCGGTGCGTCATCCGTGTAGAACTGAAGCATGGATCCCGCAGCACCACCAGAGGCTCCTCCACCACTTCCACTAGGCTTCCTCCTACGCATGCTTGCAGCTGCAGCTGCACTTCCTCTCTGTGGAGCTCCACTTCCCACCATCCTTCTCTTCTCCTCTCTTCTCTAACTAACTGTATTGACAAAAAATTTACTGTTATTCTCAGCTGCTACCCTTAATATCAAACATTAAATCACACTATCCTAATTAGGAATATAACAGATTCTATTCAAAGATGAGCGTTCAACAAATTCAAATCCAGCGAATCGATTTCAAAAAGTATGAACCGTAAAGCTACGAACACTCGATCGTATCCTCAGATGCCAAGGCAACACTAAAACATGCAATGGAAGGGAACGTAAAATGAAAAATCGTAGACCAACGAGATCTACATTCTCATCTAGCTTAAACAACAGATCTAACGATTCGTCAATCACGATATTAACTGAATCAAACAGAGTACATCCGAGGCTGGATCGTACATCAACGAAAGCAAATAAAATCTCACCTTGATTTGGCGTTAGAGTTCTGATGTCGTCGAGAACGATAACGAGAGACGATGAGCTTTTTTAGGAGCTTTGGAGTTAACCGGACCCCTTTTATTTTATTAGACGGGTGATTCTCGCCACGTACATTATATCGTATTAGCCAATAAACTAATGCCACGTCAGCGTCATTATCAGGGCCTGTTTAATACCCACGGGCCACGATGAAGGCTCGTAAAAGCCCAAACTAAAGCCTATCAGCATTTGCCCACAGTTTTGCGCTGGACAGGGAAAATAAAGAGTTCACTGAAGTGATGTATATTTATGTTTTACGTAAAATTGCCACCTCGTATTAGTTGACTTCATGAAGAGTATTGTGACTAATCTATGTGCGAAAACGCCATTACCACCTAATAACCCAATGTTATATGCTGAGTTGACAATAAGTAACACATACAGTTATAGTTGCATATATTTTATTCATAAATGAAATATTAATTTGAAGTTCTAACGAGACAAGTCAACGGGAGAGTTTAAAGGAGCTATGAGTTTTTTTCTTTTCTTTAAGAGAGTAGCGTAAGTGGTTTGGCACCACCATTAAGTCATGCCATTGAAGAAGAATCTCAACTTTTACACTTTGCGTAGACCAATTGCTTCCACAACTTTGATTTAAAACATCTCTAAATTTTCAGTTAAAAGGCTATTTGTGTGTGAAATCGCCTATCGCCTAACTAAGTAAGTTCTTTGAGTACATTTATTGTTTTTTTTTTGTAACCGACAATTGTCTAACGTTTGACTTTAATTTTATTTCAAGATTTGTGATTGACCATGCGCACGAGTAAGACTCCAACTCCTAGTGGTACAAGCTTTTGCGCTAGTTATGGTTGGTTTGATCTTTGAATGATCAGTTCAATGTATATATAGGAAAAGATCACATGAACGTTGTGTTGGTTGTTTGATCACGTTTACTACAGTGTTACGAGAAAATAAAGTGAGATGGTTAGGTGTGTATTAGACCAAAGGCATCAATCTTAGTGGGTCCGAAGTTTAATGCGTTTGTAGCTTAACAGGTTATGCTTTTTTGGTTACTCCTACTATAGCATATATACCTTTTTGTTTTGTTAATCTTTAGTTTCATTTTAAGTTTAATGGACTTTTAGCTGGTAGTATTTGTTTTTATTGAACAAGAACGTGTGGCAGTGTTATTGAGAAACGAAAATTATGGCTTCTTGACTTTTTCTCATTAGTTTCTAGCTCTGAAGATCCAAAATCAAAGGAGAATTTCAATCTTTTCACAATTTTTGGCATTCCTAATCGTCGTAACTCGAGTGATTAGTGGAATTAAATTAAGATTATACTCTAGGTAATTAAGTCAGGTATTCGAATCATGCTGGATTTTAACTTTCTTAAGACTTAGATATCGTCGCAGACAGTTGGCGAAACTCATGAAAAAGGAAGATGGAAAGCAGAATCTGAAAATTAATTAATTTATTTAGTTCTAATTTTGTTACATTAGAGAGATAGAATTACTGGAGGGTGAGGATAAATTATGTAACCGTCGTCTGAAACAGTACGTGGCTGTCACAAACTGAAAAAAACTAACAGCCATAACAATGTTAACATTCTCCGGTCATATGTTTGGACAACGCTTTGTTCTGGTCCGAATCGTTACATTGCTATGAAATACCGAAAACACCCTTATAAAATGGTAATTAATTATCTTTTACCGCAGTTAGATTAACGTTGCGCTGAAAATAGACAACTAAACCGCGTTGAGTCTGATTATTCGGTTGTGTTAAATTAGAAGATTTACTATTTTTAATCCGATTAATGAGAAGGGCATTATGGGAAATAAATTTTATTTATTTATTTATTTGCAGAAACGGGCAAAACTCGCATGTCAAGTAAAAAATTTACTCTCTTTTCTTCAGTTTCTTGATCGATTAATTAAAGAATTTTATAAATATAGCGTGAGACAAAGAAAGGGAAGTTAAAAATAAACAATTTATAAAGTTTTCTTCTTCTATTCTGCAGAAGAAGAATGCTTTTGTCACGTACTCTCCTTTTGTAGCTTCTCTACTTCTTCTTCTTCTCTCTTCTTCTCTCTTCTTTGTGAAAGATAACTTTGCAAGAAGCTTTTTTAGTTGTTGAAGATGGAGAGATACAAGTGTAGATTTTGCCTCAAGAGCTTCATCAACGGAAGCGCTTTAGGCGGTCACATGAGATCTCACATGCTTACTCTCTCTTCAAAACGTGAGGAACGGCCGAGTCAACTCAGCGAGGAAACAGAGTCTGATGCTTCTTCTTCTTCTTCGTCCGATGGTGATAAAGAAATGGAGTTTGGTTTCTCCGAAAGCGAAACAGAGTCGTCGAGGATCAACCCAACTCGGAAACGATCCAAGCGAACTAGGAAACTCGGATCGTTCGGTTTCGACTTCAAGAAGGTGAAAACGAGTCAACTCGGTGAGACAGAGCATCATCACAGCTCAGCTTCTGACACGACGACGGAGGAAGATCTCGCCTTTTGTCTCATTATGCTCTCTAGAGACAAGTGGAAGCAACAGAACAAGACAAAGCAAACTCTAGTAGAAGAAGAAGAAGAAGAAGAAGATGAGTCAGATCATGAATGCAAGAACAGAGGAGGAGGAGGAAGAGGGAGATTCAAGTGCGAGACTTGCGGTAAAGCGTTTAAATCTTATCAAGCATTAGGAGGACACAGAGCGAGCCACAGAAAGAACAAAACTTTCACAAAAACAGAGCATGAGGAGAAAACAGAGTACTCTGTTAACGAGGAGAAGAAAATTCACCAATGTCCGATCTGTTTAAGAGTTTTCACTTCAGGACAAGCACTTGGTGGTCACAAGAGGTCGCACGGAATCAACAACATCGTATCGGGAAGAGTCCCTAAAGAAGAAGTATCAGTGAAACAGAGGATGATAGATCTTAACCTTCCTGCACCAAACGAAGACGTTGAAACCTCTGTGGTGGTGTTTGATGAATGGTGAAAAGGTAACAAACAGACTTTGCGTGATCTTATCGGTTTATTATTATTCTTTTTTTGGGTTTTGATCGAACTCTTAAAAAAAAGCTTATGTTTTTATTTGTTTTTGGTTATTATTATGATTATTTTTAAATGCAATGGTGGCTACTTTTACATGTTCTAACGCCATGCCTTCACGTCTTGTTGGCCTAAATCAATGAGCATTGAAGTTTCATTAGTGAATAGAAGAAAAAATTGTGTTAAGTTTTTTTGTTTATAAAGTTCTTATCATGTTTAGGTAATCGATTTAGTATGATTTTTTGCAAGTATAATTTCTTAGTTTCTATATGAATTTAGAAGCTATAGAAGTGCCCACTTCATCTATCTCTTTAGCCTACTATTATTTTAAAAATGGAAGTCAAATCTAAAAAGGAAAAAATCAACTTTAATTTTTTTTGTCTTGGTTTCTATATCATTTTCACTGTAGAATCAAATTTGGCCATTGGGTTTGAAACTACCACCAACTTAGAATTATTCTTCACGTATACTTTATTCTTTTACTTATGATTTGGAATCAAAACCCAATGACTGATGTTCATAATGACCATCCAGTAGATATCGACAAAGTTGTGATTTAAAGTGGTTGTGATAGGATCAACTAGTCTTATATTGCACAGTTTGGTGGCTACTCACTAAGATTTAATGTGTTTGCAAGGAAAAATCAGTATTCCATGTTTTGTTAGGTGTTTATTCGCTTATCACTTGGATTTAGTGCTTAGAAAGTATAACTAATTCATTTTCATTTCTAAAAATAAATTATTCAAGGGTACTTCTTTCTCTTTGTTTGGTAAATATTCAAGAGAAAAAAAATCATTACGGTTTATGAATGGAACGGACCAAGCGTACCAAAACCCGTTGTTACTATTTTGTGAATTCTTATTTGCCTCAAATCTGCGAGACCATTTCATGCATTTGCTTTGCTACGTCTACGAACTGGCACGAATATCATCTCTGATACTCGTCTATGAAAAATAGCTAACACGCACAACAACAGCAACAAAAAAAACACAGTAGAATAAGTTATGAAGGTAAGGAAAATGTATTTTACTCGAGTCTTTTCTTCACTTGTGCGAATGGAAAAGTTAAAATATAAGATTACATTTGGGAAAATGAGCATTTAATTCCCGAAGTATTTGAAATCGGCAGTTTTAATACTCAAGTATTGCTTGCGCATATTTATTCCCCAACTAATAGTTGACTGCGCAAAATTGAGAACAAAATAGTCAACTGTTAACTAATGAACGGAAAAATAACGGTTTCCGTCAACTTTTTAACGGTGGAATATTTTAATCATGATTTTGCGCAGTCAATGATTAGTTGGAGAACAAATATGCGCATATAATACTTGAGTATTTAATTTGCCGATTAAAAATACTTAAGGAATTAAAAACAACACTCTTTTTTTT
>NC_027751.1:52854936-52929622 GCF_000695525.1 Brassica oleracea var. oleracea
TTTTTTTAAAGGGATTGATGTTAGTGACTTTCAATCTTATACGAAATATAAAGAAAAAAATGAGTTTTTAATTCCTCAAGTATTTTCAATCGGAAAATTAAATATTCAAGTATTATATGCGCATATTTATTCCCCAATTAATTATTGACTGCGCAAAATCATGATTAGAATATTCTACCGTTAAAAAGTTGACGGAAACCGTTATTTTCCGTTCATTAGTTAACAGTTGACTATTTTGTTCCCAATTTTGCGCAGTCAACTATTAGTTGAGGAATAAATATGCGCAAGCAATACTTGAGTATTAAAACTGCCGATTTCAAATACTTCGGGAATTAAATGCCCATTTTCCCGATTACATTTCCATAAAGTTCATGGCAATGTCCTTTTTTTCGGTAACATGCCAATGTCCTTAAACGTCACTCTTCTATAAGCTATGATATGTAAAAAAACTAATAGAGAGAGGTGTCGAATGTGTATAAAGCTAGCAAAAAAATGAAGATCGCACGCAATGCAAAGAGAGGTAGCCACAAATAAAGCGAGATAACATCGAATATGTGACATCTGGTAACAAAAAGAAGTATATATTACAAGTGTTCTTCTTTTCTGAATGTATATACCTAAGGTGGCTAGCTAAGTGAGTGTAGACAACATTTATATTAATGCCAATCGGGATGGATGTCCCTTTGGTTAACGCGTTGATCATATTTGGACTTTTTCCGGCAAATCAAATTGGAAATTTATCTTGACAAAATAAGTAAATAACACGATCATGTACCTATCAATAGTATTTACGGAATGTTTCGTATTTAGCTTGTGATAACGTGTTGTTGATTAGACTATGACGCTAATCACGGCGATTAGATATACGGTTACGCAAGGTTTGACGCATTTTGTTGCAATATAGTTATGAGAAAAGTTCGTTGAAGACGTTGCATGTATTTTTTATACATGTTATCGAGCCGAAAGCCGAAACGGCAGCAGAAGTTATATTTTATAGTTGTACTTCTAAGAGATAATAAAACATAAACTACAAAACTAACGACTAACAATATGTAACACGATTTTTTCGAAACAACTGAGCTTGATAATGGCTAGCTAAGTTTCAGTTTAGCCGATTTTGTTCTTGCATCATTTCAATTAGCTTAGAATTAATCGTTTTGTATTTTGCAAACAAATGAATATTACAAAGCTAATATTTTCTTATGAATATCAGCTCTATGCTATCTAGAAACTTCAACATTGATGAATGCAATGATATATGCTCTAGACTATTACTACCTTTGAACTTCAAGCTTTGTTAACTAGTTTAATTAAACTCTGCAAAGTTTCATATAATATACTTTATTAAAAAGAATGGATTAACAATGTACGATGATCTTATAGAAGGCCAACTCTAAACATTCGACTAATGAAAAGGAAGTTGACTTTTAAAAAAAGACAAAAAACATCTCTCTGCATCTCATATAACATTTCACCCCTTCAGCTTAATGAAGAAACTACTACACCCACTTAACCAATTACTTAATAAAACAGAACGAAAGGGTGTCGTTTCGAGAAGGCAGATTAGTACAGAAGATACCCCCGTAAGCAACCACTAATGTGAAAAACAATTAGAGTATCAACTTCTATCTTATTTAAACTAGTTTCCCTTTGAAGGACAATCCTGGATTCTTGATTAGCCTCTCAATACGCTCTTCTAGATAGAACTCTGCTCGAGTCCAAAACTTTTCTTGCTCTCAAACCACTATGATGGTGTAATTTATCTAAGTTCAAAGTCACATTGTTTTTAATGCCAGTGAACTTATACTTATTGAATGCGGAATTGGAATAGATTAGTTAAAGTATCTTATTCTTCTAGTCAAGCCAGAAACTTAGAGAATCTTGTATATGTTCTTCTATTTCATCCAAAGGCTGACTCAATCAACTTACATACTGTAAGATGGTCCTGACTAGAGAAACGCAGAACATAACTGATCAGTCTCCTTTATACATTGTTTACACCACCTAACAACTGACTTTTTTTAAGTCAGTGACATTGTGAATAACAGGGCTAATAATTTGTAGTCATCCAGCAAAAGAAAGCTGTCTAGCTATCCGAGCAATTATCAGATGTTTAAACTCGATTGAGTATAATGCGGAATATTAAGATAATGCCATTTTCCATATGATTTAAGGAAGTAAAACAAAAAAATACAATTATTATGATAAGTCCATTTCCCGTGTGATTAAATTACTAAAGAGTTATCAATAAGGAATAGGTATCGGAGAAGGAACGTGTCTCGGCCGTAAAACGAGATCGGAGTCGGAGAGATTAAGTGGCGGAAGCGAGTAAGCACCGTAAGTAGAACTCCCTCTTCTCATCTCTCTCATCGTCATCAACGCCGCAACCGTATTCCTAAATATCCCTTCTCCCGCCGCAGCCGAACTCACCGCCGCAGATCTCTCGTATCCCTCCACCTCCCTAGTCAACGCCGGAAACATCGCGTCCATCGTCGTCTCCCACTCTCTCACCAGCCTAGACACCAAATCCGTTTTGAAAAACGGTTGACGAAGAACTTTCTGGATAAACGGTGATCGCAATGCTCCTCCTGTTCTCTTGTCGTACTTCTTCAGAATCTTTGTTAACCCTGTAATAAAAAGTTTCATTCTCTTTCCGACCAGACACAGTTGAAGTAAAGATTCTGTCGGTTAAAAGTAACTTTTATTACCAGTGTAGTTAATGTTGCTGTAATTAACGAGAAGTACCATCTCGCCATGGAAGTTAACAATATCTTTTCTGATCTCACCAATCTCTTCTCTGAACATTACATCATCATTGTCTCCACATTTTTCTACCAATCTCTGAATCCGATATTGCAATTCCTTCAAATATACATTGCTTAGTTACGAAAATTTGCATATAATATAGTCACTCCATTTTTTATTAGTTCATGTGTTTAGCATCGTGCGCATAAATTAAAATAATAATTTTATTTTTAAAACTTGAAGACTACTATTAATTATCTATCTAAATTCAGTTCAATCAATGATAAAACAAATGACATAGTACAAAAAATCATATAAACGATCATATAACATTAAAAACAGAGGAAATATTACAAACTTATTAAAAGTGGATTATATTTCTTATTATATGTCTCATTTTAGTTTTCTTCGTAGTAAAATTATTTATTTCCGACCTTTTTGAAAGAATTATACATATCTAATAGAAATGTTTGTTTATTTCGATTAAATATTTCAACCAATATAAATGTTTGTTTATCATACATTTTTAATAGGGGAGAAAGTTAGATCAGTGATTGGCCAAAATATTAAAACTCTTTGTAATGAGTCAAACTCGGTTGAGTGGACTCGGTAAACCCGACAAGAATGTATTATATATATACCTTGTGGTGGATGATAAAATCTTCTTCTTGCTCCACGAAGAAGGCATTAAACTTCTCAATCTCGGCGTTCAATAAACCGACAAAGATAGATTCCGCCGGAGCAGGAGAAGAGATCAGATTCTTGAGTTCTTTGTAACGGAGAAACTTGTCACGCCACTCTGGCAACGACTCTTGTATCTGTTCCTTAATCCTCTTACCGAACTTCATCAAAATGTGTGTATATGTTTAAATGAAGGGAAAGAAATTATTATAATGAGATCTGGAGGAAGAAGACGTTATAGAGAGATATAAATAGTGGTTATGAAATAGAATATGAAAAAGGATATGCTTAGCTTTGGCGTGACGAAGTGCTGTGAATGTGGCATGTAATAAAGAGATGAGATATGAAAAAAAAAAAGGTTAGATTATTGTTGCTGTTCATGTAAAAAAAAAGATAAAATCCTCAGCATATTCGGTTTTTGAAGTCATATGTTTGTACTTTTTTAAATATAATTTTGGGTTTCTATCTTTTGACCGGACCTTTAAATAGTATGTTTGGAATATTACATGTTCTTTTGCTGATTTCATGTTATCTTTTTTCAAGGTATAAAGTATAAACTCTAGAACTTAAGGTTGATTCGAACTTACAATATTTTCAATATTATTTTTAAAAATAATTGTGATTTATGTGATTATTTTTGAATGCATGCTTTTAATGTGGTCGCGTCGGCGAGAGACCGTCGTGCACAAGGAAAGGAAGAAATTGCCGGGACGTTTGTGAGATTTAGAGCTGAAAGTGACCAAAATGACCTTGACCCGTGACCAAAATTCGGGGCTAAAATATAAATTATAGAGATCCTCGTTGTCTTTGGACAGAGAGAATTCAAAGATTCCAAGAGAATCAAGCATATGGTTCATTTCATATCCAAAAAGAAGAAAAAGAAATGAGCAGAAGACGTGTTTCAAAAAAAAAAAAATAATGAGCAGAAGCAATAGTAAAGGCCCATTAAAATAGATCCATCAAATCAAGGCCACTAAAAACTCACTATACGGTCCATACATTTGACTATTTTGTTATTTAATACTAATTGAATTTTCGTTGTAATTAATATTTTTATTTACTGTTAAATTATACTCCCTCCATTTTTTTAGGATGTTTTAGTATAAACACACAAATAAAGAAAAAATTATTTTTATTAAAAACATTTGATTACAACAAAAAAATAATCAAAAATAGTTAACCATCACTATTCTGAACAAATAAAACAAAAAAAATACGAATTGACTTTTTATATTTTAATCAATTGATTTAATATTTTTACATAGAAAGTTTTATAACGCCATACAAATTAAAACAAAAACATTCTTTAAAAATTCATACAAAAAGAAACGGAGAGAGTAATATTCCAAATCCACATACATGACTGCGCTTTATCAGTTATCACTCATCCCATATATGAACACAGCAAGTCGAGTGATATTTTATACAATATAGATGTGTCATATAGCGTATACAACAGAACCAATTATGAATTTTCAACAAAAGTACACCATGTTTGTCAGCCGGATTTGAAAAAAAAAAGGAATACTGAATCTCTTTTGATTCAAAAAAATATTTAGCTGGTTGCATTTATCCAATCAAGTGTGCTCGTTATGCTCTAATTACTTATGGTAACTAGATAATCTACTTTTTCGCTTTTCTACAATCAATTAGGGTGTGATTAAAAAGAGATTATAACATTTTTATAGGTGGTATTTTCACTATTAAAAATTAGAAAAACAAATGTTGGTTGTTTGGAAATTTTTCAAAAAAAAATGAAAAACTCGAAAACTATATGAAATTTTGTATATGGTTCAGTTTTTAAAAAATTTAAGCTAATTTTATGACATTAATATTTTATGATAAAAAGACAACCATAATGATGCGAGAAAGCCACAAGGGGACGTGGTTCGCCACCTGGTTTTCGCTGGTAAACATTTTTTTTTTTAAAACGAGTTTGGTGATCACTACTAAGAAATGACAATTATACCCCCCCAGATAATATAACGCACCTCGAGTCAGAAGAAGCTGCACATTATCGTCTCTCCAGTCTTCGAAAGCGACGACGACGGAAAACGATTAAAATTCTCCGGCGATCTTATCAGAATGAGCAACGCGCTTCTCGACATCGATCCCATCGATCTTCAATTCCCTTGTAAGCTCGATTTCTCAACGATTCACGCACGTCCTCCTCCTCCTACTTATAGATCTGCCTTTATAATCGATTTGCTGTGTAGTTGAATTGAAGAAACAGATCTCTTGCTCTCTGTACTTAGCTAACAAAACCGACGATTACGTCGCCTTCAAGGTGTGGAAATCGATCGTAATCCTTCTTAGTTTTCGAAGATTCTTCTTCTGTGTGTATGATCTTAGCGTTTGTTTCGATGATCAATTTTTTTAAAGGTTAAAACGACGAATCCGAAGAAGTACTGTGTGAGGCCTAACACTGGCGTTGTTCTTCCGAGATCCTCTTCTGAGGTTCTAGGTTAGTATCTCGTGATGATCCCTTTCCCTTTCGTTTATACATCTATCACGTGTTGTTAATGGTATACGTTAGCGTGGTTAGTTGTTGGTTAAGCTTAAGGCCCTGCTCGCTTACTAATCGCGCTGACCTGCGATTGTTGTTCGTTTTGACGTCGTGTAACCTGCGATTGGTGGTAAGTCGCAGGTTGTTGTTCGTTTTGATGTTGCGCGACCAATCGCAAGTTCCAATTCAAGTCGCCTAAAAATTAAGAAAATTTTGATCGCGCTACTGATCGCAAATCTCGGGTCGAACATAATTTTAGTCGCATCGCATGTCATAAGTCGCAAGTCGCGCATGTAAATGAACGTAATCTTAGTCGCAGGTCTATCGTAGCTGACTTTTAGCTGACTTTACTGTACAGTTACAATTAATGTTGAGATTTACATTCCATAACAAACTTTCTTCTTCTTCATCGTCTCTCAACATTCATACTCTTGATATGCTATTGCTATCAGAGCTCAACGATCGTTTTTCTCTGTGTTTGATTTGTTGTTTTATTTGGAAACTTAGTGACGATGCAAGCGCAGAAGGAAGCTCCTGCTGATATGCAGTGCAAGGACAAGTTCTTGCTTCAGTGTGTTGTGGCTAGTCCTGGAGTCACTGCCAAGGATGTTACTCCTGAGATGGTATATGATTTAAAGCATTGGTTCTCTCATATGGCTATGGTTACTTTACACTGTGTTTTATGTTTTTTTTTGGTGATTAATGCTGCAGTTTAGTAAAGAGGCAGGGCATCGAGTTGAGGAGACTAAATTGAGAGTTGTCTACGTTGATCCACCTCGACCACCTTCACCGGTACGTGAAGGGTCGGAAGAGGGCTCTTCGCCAAGAGCTTCCGTCTCTGACAATGGGGCTTCTGATTTTACCGCTGTAAGTATCCAACTTCAGCTTTAAATAGCCAAGAAAATAGAACCTTTTTGCTATACGTTTCCTTTGGTAATAATCGTGTTGAGTTTCTTGTTTGACTTTAGGCTCCAAGATTTAGTGTGGACAGGCTTGAAACTCAGGAAAACTCACCAGAGGTAATTTAGTAAACTTTCTGATCTTTTTTTTTTTTTTAATTTACAATACTTTCAAGAAGCTGAGCTACATAAGAAAGAGTGTTTTGAGTATTATATCATTACGGAATCATTTTTTCTTGAGCTTATTTCTTAGCAACGCAATGGCTCGTTCATTAATACACTTTAATTCTTAAGCTTATTAGACCAAGAATCATAACCTTTGTGTTTATCACCGTAAAGAATTTTAGCTTTGACAAATCTTTTAGCTGTGTAGAGTTTGGTACGTCAAAACTGTGGTGTAGATGAATATGGCTTCTTCTGCTGTGGCTTTAGCTTTCCATTGTTTATGCATTTGCAACAAACCTACTAGCTAGTTGGCAAAACATACCGTTGGAGTTAGGTGATATGATCATTCATGTGACATGTAAAAAATGATGCTTATTGACTTGTGTGATGTAATTCCAGGCGAGAGCTCTCATCACAAGGCTCACGGAGGAAAAGAACTCTGCGATTCAACTGAACAACAGACTTCAACAAGAATTGGTAAGGAAAATTCTCACCGCATCATTGTTATTTTGAGCGACTACTCCCTGCAATTTTCGACAAGTACTTTAAATAGCTAGTTTCCCTGGTTTTTAATGAAGCAGCCGTTTTCTTTTGTTTGTTTGTTTTTGAATAGTAAGAATCTAGTTCATCACTTGCACTGGCCTTTCATTGCCAAACACGAACCTTATCTGATAACAAAGAAATATGTAATTATTGCAGGAGAAGTTGAAGCGTGAAAGCAAGAGAAGTCAGAGTGGTGGTGGGATCCCGTTCATGTACGTTCTTCTGGTGGGACTAATCGGCTTAATCTTGGGATACATTATGAAGAGGACATGATCTCGTTTGAAAAATACAAAATATTCGACAAGTCTCAAAAGTGGCTTCAGCAAGAACCCAAAAGACATGAAAAGTGAAAAATAAAAAAATGTTGTGTTAGGACATTGAATCTTGTCTCTCCTATCTTATCGTCGTCCATTTACCTTTGGTTTAAATCTTAAAATTAGTGCGTTAGAGGATTGTATTACGGTTTTCATAAGAACTTAGACTTCTCATCCCTCTTTTTCAACTTTTGTAATCCAAAAGACATTTGATATTGTGTGTTCATTCAATAATAGTGGGAGGGTAGTAAGAGTCTAATTGATTTAGAGGATTAAACCCAACCACTAAATTCTAGATTGCGAGTTTCAGTCTTTAGGTTGATGACTAGGCAGACTAGCTAAAGAAGGGACACCACTAAGTCGGGAAATCGGCTAATTTCTATGTCAACAAGGGCCGACGGTCCCGATCAGTACATAGATATGTTACTTGTGCGAAAACATACATCAACTGGTACAAAATTAAATTTTCATACGCAAACTTTCAAAATTTGGTTTTATCATACACTGACCTAATTTTCTTTAGTCAAACGTTGAGTTGTCGTTAACCAGTAACAGAAAATCGGCTAATTCATACATCAACAGAGACCAATGGTCCAGATCAATACATAAACACTTCACCTGTGTAAAAACATACATCAACTAATACAAAATTTAAATTCAATACATGAACTTTCGAAATCTGGTTTTGACATACACTAAAGCTTGACATGCGCGTCCGCGCGGATATTTGTTGTTAATTTTTTTATAAATTGTTTAATGACATTCCTATTTATATAAAATTTTGTTTATTTTTATGTTCCTACACATAAAAACCAAACCCACCCGGATCTGGAAAGACCTTATTTGAATCCCACCAGAAAATTTATAATACCCGAACAAAGCATAATTTCAAAACCCGAAAAAAACTCGATATCCGAAAGAACCAATCCATACCCAACCATGTACCTGATATCCATATCTTAATGAAGTAGTTAAGAAGTATAAAAAAATGTAAAAGATATAATAAAACACTTAAATATAGGTAAGTTCTGTTTTATATTTTTATAAGACATGCTGTCAAATTATTTGAAAAAATGCAATTAATAAAGTAGTTAAGTTGAGTAAAAATAAGGAAAAAAAGATGTAATAAATCTGTTGAAAATAATGTTAGTTTTATTTTGTACTTACATTTAATAAAAATAGATTTACCTAATTTTTAGTAGTCAAATAATACCGAAAATAAATTGTGTCACGTGTTGATTAAGTAAAGTTTTTATTGTATTATGTGATAATTAAACCATAGTACGTAGTAATTGACAGAGATAAATGAGAATGTTTAGCTTATCGAAGACATTCTCTTTTCTCTTTTTCAATTTTGTCTTCTTTCGTTTTCGGTGTTAGTGTTTTCTTTTGTCGAAAAAGTTGAAGAAAAAATTAAAGAGAAAAACTAACTAATGAATTACACGAGAAAGAAATCGTTTGACCTACATGATTTATTTTTCTCATTCAATTACTACGTAATACAGTTTAATTACCACATAATACAATAAAAACTTTACTTAATCAATACGTGACAGACAATTTATCTTCGATATTATTTGACTAGTGGAAATTAGGTAAATATCAAGCTTTAGCGTATGTGAAAACCAGATTCAAAAGTTTAAATTTAAATTTGTATTAGTTAATGTATGTTTTTGCACAAGTGAAGTGTTTATGTATTGATCCGTACCAATAGTCCCTGTTGATGTATGAATTAGCCGATTTTCTATCACCGGTTAACGACAATTCAACGTTTAACTAACGGAAATTAGGTCAATGTATGATAAAACCAAATTTTGAAAATTCATGTATGAAAATTGAATTTTATACTAGTTGATGTATGTTTTCGCACATGTAACATGTTTATGTACTGATCGAGACCGTTGACTCTTGGTGATGTAGGAATTGGCCGATTTCCCCTGCTAAGTCACTAACGTGCCACATGTTTACATATTCACATATATAGTAATTTATTTATTTCTTATAAGTTTATATCTAAATTTCAAATTCCCGATATATATTTTAAAAGCCAGGCTTCAAAACTGGGAAATTGCTTTCATACATCGTTGATAGAAATCTAATTATACAACTTTTGGATTTCCCGAAGAGGGCGTTATGTAATGTACGTAAATTAGTATATTGGGCATGGGCCTCTTATATTAATCTGGCCCATCAAACCTCAGCAATCCGTATTATTCTAGTAAGAAAAAGTCCGAGGGTGATCCACTTACGAGGAAAAGTCTGAGTAAGAAGAACATCAATAAATTAAAATTTATGTATTATATTACGTAGCTTGTTTGGGGGAACAAGTAACTCGACTTGTCAGCGAATACATACATAAAGTACGAATCATCCTAGGTAGTTAATCGTTATCCAATCATAGAAGAAAAAGAAAAAGGTTGCGTTTGTGAATTTTTCGTCGAGAATCAAGATCATCTTCGTCTCCTGAAGGAGTTTGATCCTTGTCCATATCACATCAATCCAAGTTTTCAGTTGATTTGATCTGTTACATAATCTGTTAGTTTTTTCACCTGATTTGTGAATCTTGTTATTTTCATATAATCATTAGGAGTGAAGATGAGTAAAGGCAGCAGCCTTAAGCTGGACAACGATCTCGGTTAGTCTTTTTTTACTGATTTGATCTTGTGATCTTATATGTGTGCATGTATGTATGTATGTATTTCTGAGTCTTCAAGATGGTGTTTGTTTAGAAAAGAGGCAAGCTGAATCTTTAAGGATCATGGAGAAGTACCCTGACAGGATCCATGTATGTTCTGTTCTTTTAGGATTTTTAAGTATCTATCATATGTTTATTCTCATTCAACTGCACGAAGATCATGAATCTTTGATGACTCGTGGTAAAATCCACAGTTTAGCTTGTATGTTGCTGATCACAAGTTTCTGATTTGTGGCATTCATGTGTTTGTATATTGCTGATTACAAAGAGTTTCTCAACATTTTGCAAAGAATTGTTACAGACGAACATTAGATTTGTTTACTATCTTACATTGTATTGATCAGTAAAGGAATGGGACTATGTGTGTTTTGTTGCAGGTGATTGTGGACAAGGCTGAGAAATTTGAAATCCCAAACATTGACAAGAAAAAGTAAATAACCTTTGTTCCCATCTTAACTTATTTTTTTAAAAGATTTGCAGTTTTTAAATGGAGTTTTCTGAATGGTTTGGGTTTTGATAATTGCAGATACCTGTCAGACCTAATTAAAAGTTGGTCAATTTGTGTATGTGATTCGAAAAAGAATCAAACTAAGTTCAGAGAAAGCTATCTTCATATACGTAGACAATGTCCTTCCTCCTACAGGAGAGTTTCTGTCAAGCGTCTACGAAGAGGAGAAAGATGAAGATGGCTTCCTCTACATCACTTACAGTGGTGAGACTACGTTTGGTGCTTCTTCAATCTAAATCCATGACCTGAGAAACACCTGCGTTTTGATGTTTCCCACCTCTTAGTTTGTGTATATTGTATTGTATTCTATCAGCAGAGTCTTCTCAAGATTTGTGATTTTTTTAATATTCTTGCACTTTTATTTTTAAATATATAGACTAAGATTGACCAATGCCTATTAAGCTTCTTTTTGAAATTCGAAAATGTTTTCTGAAACTATTTTAAAAATATATATTTTAAATTATTAAGATTTGTAAATGTAATTATTATTATTTATATTAAAAATATAATATTTTTAAAAATAATTATATTTTTAAAAAATGTAAAAGTATATAAATGTAATGAATTATAGTTTTGAACATATAATTTGGATTTAAGGTGCAATAGGTATTTGGTAAGAATAATTATTTTGTTTTCTAGTATTTTTATCACAAAGATTTTGAAAATCACATGAATACATATGATATTTTGAAAGTTGAGTCTTATGAGTAAAAATGAATAGAATTCATCTCCCAATAACACTAGATTTAGTTAGAATTAGAAAATCAATAATAACTAAACTTTTTGAATAACAAGATATTTGAATAGATATTTGAATAAATTTTGAAAATTCTTAAACCAATAATAATGGATTCCACTAAGATTTTTGAAATCCAAGAACCAATAACAATGAATTCTTAAAATTGGCAAACTCTACACAAATTCATCTCCCAGTAACCCCCTAAATATGTTATCATCAACGTGTAATTGATCCTCTTGTCTTTTCTCCTTTTTAATGATGAAAAAAAAATTCAATATCAGTAATAGTATTTAATCAATTTCCATGGTCAAACTAGCTGGAGATATAGTTTTGTTTCTTACTCAAATTTTATTCACAGATCCTTCTCATCATATCTTAGTTTTAATTCATCTCTTTGTATATTTCTCTTACTAATGAGTCACTAACTTCTTTATAAACCATATCTCCCCTTCACATTCATCCCAAAACCTTTCCTCAAAGACTCCCTAAGACTCTTGTAGTAACAGGTCTTCTTCTCACATTTAACCTTATTTTCTTCACTTTTGTAACTTCCACAAAATGTCCACCAACTACTCCTAAACACCCGAAACCCCCAAAGAAGGACACGTTAAACCCACTTGTCCAACCGACACACTTAAGCTCAGTGTTTGCGCAGACCTATGCGGTTAGTCATCGTTGTTGTTGGCTCTCCACCAAACTTCCTTGTTGTGCACTTCTTAAGGGTATTGCTAATCTTGAAGCTGCTGTTTGTCTTTGCACCGCTCTTAAAGCCAATGTCTTGGGGATTAATCTCAATGTTCCTGTTGATCTGAGCTTGCTACTGAACTATTGTGGCAAGAAACTTCCTTACGGCTTACAATGTGCTTGAAGATCTATGATTTTGTAAAGATAAATCTCTTTGGTATGCTTTGTGCTGTTACTTCTATTATTGCCTATTGTTTTTTTTGTGAGATAAGGGCAAATAGATAAGGGCAAAACTCCAACCTTTGTTATTTCATATTGAATGGGTTTCATTTTGTAAGGCTTGAATTTGTTAATGAAATGATCGTTTGATGTAATTATTTAATATCTTTCCTACGTTTCGACTGTAGAAATTAATAATGGTCTCTTGTATAAACTATATTCTTCTGAATTGGGCTATATATGAATCTTTTTGATAAATGTGTGGTTGATCATAAAAAATCATTTAAGTGTTGTTCAAAATGATAAATAACCATGAGTTTTTTTTATAAAAAAATAACCATCAGTTGTTTAAATATTTTTCTGAAAAAAATGTGGCGATGGTATAGAATGAATCAGACTAATAACAATCAGTACAACTTAATTTTGAAATTCTGGTTGGAGTGAAAAAAAATTCGTGCTAAATTAATTAACCATACAGGTACATATCAAAAACAACATAATAAACCTCATTAATTAGCAAGATTTTGATTACATCAACAGAAGAAGACGCAAGCATATATAACATATATAAGTTCAAGAAAGATAAAGAAACCTTACTTTTGGGCAACATAAACCCTACAAACTGGATTTCAAAGTCTCAAATACTTATCGATTAAATTCATCTTTAATAAGGAATCACACCAACATTAGAAGCAGGAGCGTAGAACCCTTCTTTCATCCCCATGTTGTCTTCACCCTCCTATACACCAAATTTTAAGATATGATCAAAATCAACTCAAATTCTTTATGTTATATTTGTGACGGATAAATAAATTTTATGCATTAAAACAAAACAAATACGATTGGTGGAGATATTCGTAACGTTTAAAAAAGAAATTGTAACATTAATTTAAAGATGTAAGGTATATGTCGACAGATTAGGGTTTACCTGTTGGGGCATGCTGGTTTTCTTCACGGGTTGATTGTCCGGCGCGAGCCCGAAGTGGATGTGGGGGAAGTGGGCCCACTGCATTACACATAAACAACATACGTACACGACACATATCAACTTGTGTTATAACCGGACAAACCTCTTTACTCCTAATCTCAGCTATACTACATACTACATGTTTTTCTAAAACCTGACATCTATGCACACAATATATGTACGCATGCGATGAGAGAGTTTATAGGCATTGGGAAATCAAACCCTAGTTTCCGCCTGCAGTCTAATCCAAATTAAGTTTTGATGTTAATATTAATGAATCTGGAAATGGATAAAACTAATATGCCTTAACTTAACTGATACTCCCTCCGGATACGAATATATGGATGTTTTATCTTTTTATTTTGTATACAAATGTATGATGTTTTTAGGTATAATTAATGTATTTATTTTAAAATTTTAAAAATAAATTAAAAAATAAAATTATGAGTGGTTAAATTTTATTGATATAACCAAAAAGTAACAATTAAAATAGTGTATATTTTATTTTTAATATGTGTGTAAAATCTTAAACATCGTACATTTAAATCCAGAGGAAGTACTATTTTAAACGTTGAATTGATGGTCAAGCTAGCGTTTTGTTGTATATTGAAAAATAGTTATACTTTTATCGTGTATTTGAATAGATTTACCCGATTTTGAACATTTTTTGGTTATTATTTAAGTTAACCAATGGGTAGGATATACCGAGTTTGTATGTATGTTTGGGATAAGAAATTTAAGGTTCTTACATTCTTGGCAGCGGCACTAAAGGCTTCTCGGTGGCTTATATCAGGATTACCAGCTTTGATGCGTTGGATCTCCTCCCTACGAGAAAGATGTGACAATGAATCATAATAAAGTTATATATATGATCAATGGTGTATATGGTATAATAATAAAAACTAAATAAAACTCACTTGATGAATCGATTATATGCGGATGGGACTCGCTGTCTTTTTTCTGGAGCTGGCAATAGCAAAATTCAACGGCAAAGACAAAGCGAAGAAACAAAAACTCAGACAGAAAGAGACAAACACTCATTAAGACTACTTTCATTGTCTTTTTTTTTCTTTCTCTCTAGCCCATCATCACTTCATCATTTCTAAAAGGCAAGCTCATCTTCTAATATCTTACACAGATTCTTTCTCTCTAGCTAGATTTCCGGGGGATCCATGAATCTATCTCTCTTTTTATTTTTACTCTTACAAACGCTAAAAGTCATCCAAGATATATAGACAATCATCACATGCTAAAGGGCATTAATATAATCAATGGTAATGCTAAATACAGAAAACCCATCTCTTAAGTATCTTTTCTATGGGTAACTCAGAATTGCTATGGTTTGAAAAAAGCTCCAGTGACAGGTATGTAAGAAAAGCTATGCATGTCTTAGTGGTGATTCATATAATTACTACCAAATTTTAAATATGTAAATCACTTTACAAACGAAAGAGGAATGAGCGGAAAATATTGTCTCTTACGGCGGTTGACGGGTGGTGCCTTAGGAATCTCATGTTGTTGATGAAAATCCATGAATGATGGAATGTCATTCATATTAGGATGTTGATTCATCATCATCATATTCATGTTTGATGGTGCATCTTTCAGCTCCTCCTTCAGTAATAATTAATATCTTTGAGGCTTGATATAAACTACTAGACATCATATTTATAAGAATAATTATTAATTCAAACAATAGTAGTTACCAGAATATTTTGGGGAGTGAAGTAAGAGTGAGGACCAAGCTGGAGCTGGAGCTGGTTAGAAGCTGGGAGGACAAGCGATCTCATGTTCACAGAAATAAGATTAGTACAGCAACCACATCGGACGGTTACGGTCTTGAACATGCTTGTGTAAGGAACACTGACCTATAAAACACAAGAGAAACGGTGAATTAATAACAAACCCCTAATTATACATTGATCAAGAAAAGGAGAAGATTAAGAAGAGAACATGAGAAAGTAAAGAATAGTGGTTATTTATTTACCGCAAGAATGGTTTCGCAATAGTTGCACTGGACATAGCAGAGCTGTTCCGAAGGGGAGAGAGGATCTGGTGAGAGGTTCTCTGGTGAAAAAACAGCTGAGGAAGGAGAAGACATAGACGACATAGACATTTTTGTAAGAAGAAGAAAAAGGCTTTGAAGTTGGAAGCCGATCCTCTCTTTTTTGGAGTGTTTTGGGATTTGATTGATTGATGGGTATTTGACTGATCAGATGATTCTTGATAAGGAGAAAATAAAAAACCCCACCATGATCTGATCTTCTTGATTGTTGGGTTGCTGTGTATTATATACCACAAAGAAAGATATAGAGAGAGAAAGGACAAGAGGAGGGAGAAGGTAAGAGAGATATTTAATGTGAGTAAAAACAACGAAGTCTCTTACTCTAGCCTCTAGGTCGTCTTCTAAATTTACTTTGGTTAAATAAGCTAAACTACAAAAAATAATAAAGATAGACAATATCAATATATATAGAGTACCCTATAAAGAAACTCTTCAATATGGGTTACATACATATATATTAAGGTCTCATATTAATGAACACGATAAAACTAATGAGCAGTCCGAAACAAACAATGGTTAGTGCAGATTCGAAAATCAAGCGGAATGAAAAATTAAATTTTATTGATCGGCACCTCAATAATGTTTTTTCAATGGTGTGATGCAGTTGAATTTACATTGCATCGATCGCGTTTTACTTTGTCAACATTTTACACCTTTAATGAACTTGGTAATTTTTTAAAAAAACTTCACCTTATAATCAAAGTGTGATCTTTGATCTGTGGATCTTGACATCACTTATTACTAGACCATTTCAATGTATACGAGCAAAAATTATTATTAAATCCAAATATTCTATATATATATCGTAAATATATATATTCGAAATTTGGTTGAGTCTCAAGCTTACTAGAAACGTATATATATAAATCACGTCATTCTGATTAATTCCTTGTACCTGTAATATCTATTATGAACTTGTGGTCACAAAAATACAAGATTGATGACACAAAACCGTTCGAAAGGATGTGATCGCTTAAAGATGGACATTATTCCACCATCTGAATCATTTTCAAACCTTAACTTGCAATTAAATTTTGGGCTTGACTATCAATAGAATATCTTATTATATTATATTTTGGCTTAGTATAAAATTGGCATTTATGTATCCGTGTACTAGAAAACCCACAACTTTGTTTATTAGTGACAAAAACTCTTGAAAAGGTATATTATATCCTAACTTTTTTGTTAAACGAACTTTTTGTTGTTGTCAAACAATCTATGCTATGAAACTTAAAACTTATAGATACTCTTCAAAACCTTTAATTATACATAAATATTATATATGAAAACTTAATTAAATCGCAATAAAATATTGGTAAGTTTATCACGAACAAATTATATGTATATATGTATTTCTTTTTGTAAACAAAGCTATTAAAGATTTTTACAGATTCGTTCCTCTACAAAAGGACGAATGTCTGTAATACGTGGGCACCTTTTTGACATTTTAATTTGACTTTGATCAATATAGCTATGATCGCTAAATTACAAACCACTTTACCAGTATTCACAACTTAAATCTAAGGAGTAAGGTGTATAGTATGAACAAGGGAGGATTCAGGCATATATAGCAGAGGATTCACGAGCTTAGGGCTGTAGGTTTGCACGTGAACATATATATATATTCTATATAATGTAAGAGCATCTTCAATCTCATTTCATAGTTCACTTCAAAATAAAATTTAGAGTAAGAAATGTTCTAATTGTATTTATTTTTAATTCTATAATGGAGTAAAGAATATCTTTACTTCATAAATAAAATAATACTTTAATTTTTACTTTTATTTTTTATTTTGTTTTTCATTCTAAAATAAAATATGATTAGAGTAAAACTACCTTCATTATAGAATTATTCCATTTCAGATATAAATTAGGGAAAAAAAGTTTTGCATTAGATATGCTCTAAAATATTGGGAATAAAGAGAAAAATAATTAATAAAAATAGTTTGCAATAGAATTCGCACTTCCCAATGGAGGGGGCGGCAGAGGTGGGGGGAAGAAAGGGACGTGTGCATGGGAGTGATTAAGCGTCGCCTCATTCACCCGTTGTTGTCATTCCTTAATTACCACTGCCATTTTCTCGTTTCTCTATACAATTCCTTTTTATTTATACAATAATTATATTTATTAAATTAATAATTTCATTTTCTGCCCAATCCCTAAACAATAGTACTACTATAGTATGTTTTGTATGTATGTAGAGAGAAACATGATGCTCCATTTTTATTGATTGTGTTATCATTAGCTTTTAGTCAATTATATGATTGGTTTTAGTCATTTGAATATCGGGAATCATCCAAGTCTAGACTTTCTGTGAAAGCGAAAGTAAATTAGTTCTATATATGTAGTTAACATGCACTCTCAAGTAAACCGGCCTGTTATATATCACTGTTTTATTCTATTACACATACAATTATCAAGATATATATAACTTGATTTTATGAGTGTATGACACATCAAGTTATCAACCAGATCACAAGTTAATCAAGAATTATAAAAAGAGAAACAACAAATATATTGTATAGCTTCTGATGAAAGTTTTTAAAGCGGCATGTATATGTACGTATTTATAGAAACACTATATTGGTGAAAGCCACAAGCAAAACTCCACACGTAATTAATTTCAAACCTAAATTTGATTTTTTTTATATATTTCATTCTCATTTCAAGCATATATGTCTAAGAAAGTATCTATGCATCTGGTTGCAAAATGATACTATTTATACATTTTTGTTTCCGGAAAATTTAAACCATTCCGTATATGTCAATGATTAAAATATTATATTATTTAGTAATTTCAAGCGTTATGGAATTGGATTGTGTAATGTAACTAATCATGTTAAATTGCGTAAGTAAAAAAACTGGCAAAATGTTATCCGATCATGCATAATATAGCTCAGTTTAACATATATAGCTCACAACTGCAACTGGCCATGTATAAAACATGCGAAAATTAAAGCTCTTGTTTACATTTTACTACATCTAGTACGCTTTTTATCTGGGAATTAAACAATGTGATTGTGACAAAAAAAAATTAAACAATGTGAAAAATCATCCACTATAGATGATTGTTACTTAAAAGGTCTATATTTGTTAAGGCCGGCTATTACTTTATCCTGATTAGATGTAATGAAGGAAAATTTGAGTTGGTCTGATCATACTTTCCTAGAAACGTATATAATGTTAGGGTTAGCCCACATTTTTGTCGCAATTTGGGCGATGGGAATGCATAGATAGTATCATAGTACACACATGACATGCCTACGTATATAATATGTGCATAATATTGGAATTCATGTATGTAATGAATGTAATATGTGCATAACATTTCCTTCCTTTTTTGAGTAACAACATTTCCTTGTTATTTTCTTGTCTGATTGGTTTAGAAAAGCTATTGCCATAAACCCCCAATCTAGTTTTACATCTAATGATTAAGTACTTACAATCTCATTGAAGCAATAATTCACTCTCAGCACATCATGAACATATACACACGATATAAGTACATAATAACTACAAATGCATGTTTAATTTTAGAAATAATTCTGTCAGGTTTTCTTTTCGAAATAATTAACGTGTCTATGAGACTACTAACAATTTGTTGATATCAATCAATTAAATTGAATTTAATCGTTCGATTGTAGTATACATAGTAGGTTGTGTGACTTCATTTCCTTTGCAAAATAATACTCCTTCCCTTTCATAATAGATGAAATTTTGGTTCTTTACACACATATTAAAAAATTGTTTTTTTTAAACAAAAAAAATCATTAAAATATAATTTAAAACTAATTTATTTAATTCTAAACAAAAGTAATAAAAACATAATTGACTACACAGTTTTTGATAAAGTTAAAGTTACCTAGATATTTGAAAACATCATCTATTGTGAAACAAAAACAATCACTGAAACATCATCTATATTGAAACGTAGGGAGTATATTTATGCTTACTTGTTATAATACTGAATTTATTTTCACTCTTTTTTACAGCAGTGAATTTATTTTCACAAACATCCAAATTGTAAAGGTGTAAACTGAAACCCACATGTTTGAACCTACACATTGATGTCAACTGTTTAAATGTAAACCCGCCTCATTTTCCTTGAGATCAATAGATTAGATACTAATCAAGAATTCGGTACAAAGCCCAAGACTATATAAAGATTGAAATTTATCGATATTTTTTATACCATTGTCGTTTTTATAGTTTTCGTAACATCAAAATTATCGTCACCAACTAAAAACGTGTTACTTGATAGTCATAGTACACTTCGTTAACATAAACGAGTATATACCTATTTAGTAATTTTAGATACATGCATGTATCCAATCTTCATGATATATTATACATGGACGCGCATCAATTAAAATTCAACTGAGACTCGGTTGACTAATTATAAAACTACAGCAAAAATGTGCCTATGCTTACTACTTACCAGTGATGAGTAGAAATGGGCTGTTGCGCAGAGGAGAGAATAATAATGGCTTTTCAAAGT
Source organism: Brassica oleracea var. oleracea (assembly GCF_000695525.1). Taxonomy (NCBI): domain Eukaryota; kingdom Viridiplantae; phylum Streptophyta; class Magnoliopsida; order Brassicales; family Brassicaceae; genus Brassica; species Brassica oleracea. Next base: position 52,875,165 of record NC_027751.1, read on the forward strand.
ATAGTATTTAAATTAAATATTCCTATATACGCACATTCCTATACACATACATAAATATGTGTGAATAAAGCATTTACTTATTCTGTGCTTCAAAAAGGTATCAGATATGAAGACTATAGGGTTTCTCCAGTTCTATTTTTATCTTCTTTTTATACAAAACTACGATTCTGAAAATCTAGATTTAAGTATTGTTTCAAAAAAAAACAAATATGCATGGTTTTGTAAGATTTCACTTTGTATTTAGTTCTTATATAATTGGACTGAGTACACCTATAGAGTAACTATTTCTCGGATATCAAGGAGAGCTAGCGACAGTGTGGGTAAAACAAAAATTACGAATGGATTCAAATTCTAAAATTGAGTAAAAGATAACGATGTTTACATTTGAATGCCTCATGTTGCATCTTACTATATATTAATTATCAGATCGTGTAATCAAGATTGATGTATAAATGGCTAGTTCAATCTATTCGATATCTGTCATTGATCGGTATAAAATTATGCTGTCAAAAAGCTTGTTTTTCATTAGATGAAATGTGATAGGACTTAATAAAGAAAAGGTTAATCTTGTGCGTGCCCTTTTACTGCATCGAGTAAGAAATTTAAATTAAAGAAGAGTACGGAGTGGAGAGCTAGATAGAGAATAGGTAGTAGGGTCACAGGGTAGCTAGTGCCATATAGGCTAATAGGCATAGCATGTTTATGGACCGTCCAGGCTCCTCGGCTCCGACCCTATGGTCCGTCTCTTTGTCTTTATGTCGCAGGCTTCTCTCTGCCACGTGCACTCTTTTCTCCCCTCACAGTTCTTTCTTTAGGGCACAACAACATGCCAAACTGAGCAAATCTAAAGCCTTCTCTCTCTCTTTAATAGTATATCACTAATTGATAGATATAATAATGTTGTTAACACTTTAGTTATTACATAATCATTGAAGCATAAGTTTCCGAAAGGACCTAAACCATTTCTTGATGCTTAATTAGTCACATCAATCCATCCTATATTTTAGCGAAAATGCCTACATATGATCAGTCGACTAGAGGCGGCGAACATATACACAAACTACTATGCCTCTCTCTCTCTATTTTTTTTTAATGTTGGATAAACGATTATTTATGAATGCACCTCGTTAACCACTGGAGAATCTTATTAACATTTACTACTATCGTTTAACTAACACGACCACTAAGTTCTTTATTATTTTTCTTCTGTGTACTATATATACGTTTACATGTCTAAATGTTCGGTTAAGTCCATTAAAATCATATCTTTTAAAATCATATGTCATTTGCAAAACCGTGAAACGTAAATGCGAAATGTAAACGAAAAATGCACCACTATGGTTTTGCGTTTGCAGATGAATCTAAAAATAACAATTATAACAAGTAAATCAAAAGTTAGAATTACAATTAGCGCACATATCTTGTATGTAACAACAATTAAACATGTAAGAAGAACAGTTATATGATTTGATTTGTTCTTTTTAATCCCCTGATCCGTGAGTTATCGAATATAGGTGATGGGTACTATATACTATCGACACGACACCATCTTATCTTCACAAAGTTATAATGATTTTTTTTTCACTTTTAACCAAGAAGAGAAACCGAACCTCTTCTGATTCTTTTAAGTGTCTTATTGTCTTAAAGTTCGTAAGAAACGGTCTCCCATTGGGAAGCGTAGAACAAGCTTTTGTTTTAAAAAAGCTTCTGATTCCTAGTCCTACGTCCAGTAATAAAAAGCCAAAAGCTAAATTACAATCTCACTCATAAACAATATTCAGACCACAATTAGTATTAGTAAACGAAGCATGTGTGGGAGCAACTCTAGTTACTTTCCTCGTTTAACCTACCTATATATTGTCTACGAGACTACATCTACAACTATATATCGATTATATACTTGGATCGAATTAGAGATGTTACAATCCACTAACCCAATTTTGTCAAAATTACTTTTGATAGTTACATTTTTTTAAGGTACATATGGCCACTTTTTAGGGTTGAAAGCTAACCTAATCCGCAAGAAGTCGAGATGAGGGCTTTTGACAACCACAATATCTCTAAACCGGTATAAACCGATTGATGAAAACTTGTTGAAACTATATGTAGTACAGGGGAGCAAAATAAATACAAGGACTGGATCATGATCAGAGAAGTGTGTCCCCACCCATTAATAAAGAGAGAGCCCTTTAGATTTTATAACCTGAGCGGACGTAAATGTAATACGAAGTATCAATTTATGAGTTGGGTTACTTTTTTTCGTACTAGTGTGTTGTGGTCGAGAGGATACGTACTAACAAAAATATCTAACAAAAGAACAGAGCATAGTGTTTATTGGACCACATTGTCTGTAGTAGGGCCAAAAAAAAACAAGTACCTTACCTGACTGATGTCATAAGGATGTTGATCATTGATGTTGTGAAAAATGTGTGTTTGGAATTTTAAGATTTTTATGATTAAGAGTGTGACATTACTACAAACACAACTCAACAAAATGGCAAAATACAAAAATTAAACTTGGAAAATTCGGATAGAGGATCGTCTTAATGGGCTTGAGGCGTATGAACATACTGTTTATTTCGAGAGCCAGTAGATGATTATAAACAAGGTACAAGCAGCGATGACAGCGGAGAGGATAAGTGTGTCCCGAGAACGTCTTCTTCTAATTGAGCCTATAAATGGAGAAGACAAAAGTTGCTTAAGGATAATTTAACTATATTAGTTGAGAATATCATATAGAGAGGTTGAATAGAGATACCAAGTAAGCCACGAATCACTGGGAACTTGTCTCCGAGAATTTTCACTTTCCCTTGAACATCAGAAAACAGAGACCGTTGAGAGCCAAGAACTGCTCTTGTCGCTTGAGCTTGGCCAATGACTTCATCAATCTGCAGCCAAATTGATTCTGAGACGATTAGTATATTTTCCACAAACGAAAGAGCTGTTAACAGAGTATAACATTTAAGATTACAAAAAGTAACTTACATGGGATATACTTCCATGGATTGAAGCTCTCTCCCTTAACACTTGCACACCTGGTGACATACTACCAGAAGCCTGAAGAGGCGTCCCAATCAAAAGGTGACCATGGAAGAACGTGTTATTTCCTATCTTAAGAAGATTCATTCTCTAAACTAGGAGGCTACATGATTCTTATACCTTATATTCACTTATGTCATCCCTGACAGAACTCAAGAGCTCAGCATGTTCCCTCATCGAGCTTATGTTTCCTTTTATCCTCCGAAACTCCTATACAAAATACATTACAGGCGAGAAGAAAGGTCATATGATTCATATCACTGCAGACGCATAAGTATCACTAAACGAAACCCACACAATTGCAAAAGGTTATGCCTTTCACCACTTAAATCACGGATGCATGATATGAAAACAATGGGTTACAGTATCATGTTTCCCTATGTGGCACTATGTTTCACGCAACAACTTCGCAATATACTCCAAAGGTATTAATGGGATGTAAAAAAAAGATTAGAATGATCAATAAACTCCAAAGTTTGTTGTTTCCTTTTATCCTTCAAAACTCCTATAAAATTTACATTGGAAAGTACATTACAGGCGAGAAGATAGCTCCTATAACACGCATAACTTCAGATTACTACAGATGCATAAGCATCACTAAACGAAACCCACACTAGTGCAAAAGGATATTCATTTTTACCAACAAACGGGACTGCAAATAGCACTTAACCACGGATGCATGACACGAAAACAAAGTGTTAACAGTAATAATGTTTCCCTATGTGGCACTATGTTCTACACATCAACTTTGCAATATACTCCAAGTGGCATTGAGATTGGAATATGATCAAATTTACACACATAACTTCATATCACTGCATAAATATCACTAAACAAAACCCACACTAGTGCAAAAATCAAAAGGGGTATGCCTTTCAACAAAAAAATGAGACTAATGAAGCATCTAGTATACTTAATCACAGATGCATTATACTAAAACAATGTGTTACAGTATCATGCTTCCCCTGTGTGGCCCTATGTTCTACACATCAACTTTGCAATATACTCCAAGTCGCATTGAGATTAGAAAGCTTCCAAAACCTGAGTGTATTCATGAAGAATGTCTCTGTGCCTAGCAAGCTTCTGAGTAACAGAGGTTGTAGGTGCAGCAGAGGCAGCACATCTACTCATGGAATCATTAATATCCAACAGCTTCTCAAGCGAAGACTGAATCTCAATCTCCATCGACTTCCATGATCCTCCAGGTGATCCACCATCAACACCATAACCTACCAATGAAGCAAACTAGAATCATAACGTTAGGGATTACACTATACGATCCGTTCTACATCACACAGCCCACACGAGATATGACAAACACAAGCATTGTGAATCAGTGAAGAAGGTAACGTACCGCCTTGATTGAATCTGGCGCCGAGCTTGGCGTAAGAGGAGAGCTTGACGTCGAGATCGCCTTCGATTTTGCGAGCTTCTCTCCGGAGCTCCTCCCAGCCGGATTCCTGCAGATCCAGGCTCGATTCCGTCATCTCCGATCTTCGTCGGTTTCAGATCCGATCACCTTCTTCTTCTTCTTCTCTGTTGTTCTCAGATTAACTTAGTGAGACTCGGAGACTCTAACCGAGAGGGAAGGCTCCGGATACGAAGTTGGAGTATCTGGACCCGCTGAAATTACGAATTTACTATCCTAGTCGAATGATGCTGATATTGGGCTTGGGCTTTATTCTCTTTTGGTTTTTACTTGGGCTTTATTTCTCTTTCAGTCTTTAGTCTAGGAATAAAAACTGATGGTCAAATCAAATTCTTTTTTTCCAACCCAAAGTTATTTACTCAGAGCAACTCCGACGTTGGTTTCCGAAGAAGTTTTTAACCTAAAAATATAAAGATAAAATTATAAAGAAATTAAAGAAAAAGAGCAAAAGTTCTTAAAGTAGAAGAGTTTAGAGCATGTTTATTGCAGATCTCTTACATTGGGTCTCTTAACGTAATATAAAATACGGGTTCTTAGTTTTTAACTAAAAAAAATAAGAGACAGTCTCTTAAATAAAAGATATAAGAAACGTTTCTTAACTTTTTTACTTAAAAAATAAGAGAATGTATCTTATATTACGTTAAGAGACTCAATCTAAGAGACCTGCAATAAACATGCTCTTAGAATCGGTTGCATCATTAAAGCAACAAATGTCACTTTATTAATGTTTCAAGAGTTGTAATAATTAAAATATTAATTTATTTTTTTCTTTTGGAACTCCTCACCATATGTACCGATAATGATGCTCTTAGATCATTTGATTTTTTTTTTTTGTTAAAGTTATTGAGCACTTTTTTTTTTCTAATTTCCAATGTCAAGAGTAACAAAAGTCTTATCCCCTTTAAACCCCCAATTTATTGTAATCTTGGTACAAAATAACAAATGGATTTAAATTTTTACATGTATTGCTATGGACATGTAAAATAAGAATTTGCAGTTGTGTACATTGATTTTGACACACAGAGATTCATATAGATATGTTGTTGTCAGTCTTTTTCTCCGTGTTTTCCTTCAGGAGATTCATATACTCTTATATCTAATCGTTCTTTTTGGTGTTTAGATGGAGGAATGTCCACTAAAGACGGGCTATTGAAGCATGATTATTCCGAGATTTTTAGGATGAGGTTCTTAGCGGAAGTTAAGAAATTGTTTCTTAACTTTTAACTAAAAAAACTAAGAACCGGTTCTTAAAAAGTTAAGAAACAGTTTCTTAACTTCCGCTAAGAACCCCACTCTAAGAACTCCGGATTAATCATAATCCTATGGATCTATCCGGTACATAAAAACTAACCAGATGATGTGACTTTTTATTTTTAGTATTACACACATGGCTGGGCAGCAGTATTGTGAATCTCATACAATCACTAGGACATTCAGACACCAGAGTCTTGGTAAGTATATGTATAACTGATATATAGTGGATTTGAAGATCCCTTAATTTATAATCATGTAATTTACAATTTAGCAAAAAAAAAATAATCATGTAATAAATGTATTTTAGAAATACAAATACAATATAATTGAAGAAAAAACAAAATTATGGAACTACTATATAATTATACGGGAGTTTCCAATCTTACTAAACAATATTTATTCTCTGTAATAGACCAATCAATTGCGTTACAACTTGCATCATATAATATTTGAATTAATCAGATATATTTCTTTAGAGACCAGAAGTAAACGGCACATATGATGGAATCCAAGAGCTACCAGCAATGAAACTATCAACAGTAAACTGCAAAGCCTCAGTGGCAGAACCAATGACCCGGAATCCAGGCCATGTGACCCGACTTGAAGTCGAAGCACCCGGACCCGTATTCTGAAACTCACCGTAAAACAAAGTTGTCAAAGCGAAGTTACCGTTCCACTCAAGCCATCCACGTGGATCAATTAGACTATCAAGAGAAGTCTTCATAAACACCGTCCTAGAATATTGTCTCCATGGTCGACCCAAATAAGTTTTGGTGGATCCTAAAACGGGTCGGAGATCTGAAGCTGCGGTGACACGAGAGTTGTGAATAATAATACCAGTGTTTTGATCCGGATAGGATCTTCCTTGGGCAGTGATTGTGTTGGTGCGACCAGGTGGACGACGTGCAAAAATGTTGCAGTTTTGGAAAATAGCGGCTGCGTTTCCGAATATAAAATCTACTGTTCCGTAAACATCGCAGTCACTGTAAAATTGGCGGTTAGAGTGAACGTATAGTGTGTCTTGGTAACCTTCGAAACTGCATTGGTAGAAAACGGATAGATCCGATCCGGATCTTAGAGCTACTGCTTGTCCATTGTTCGCTCCCGCTGTGTTTCTAAACGTTATTCCACGTGCTATAAACCCGTCTCCGACAGCCGCTGAATTATCATTTAATTTGTTATACTATCATAACATATATGGCATGCTAGTAATTAAATTTAACAAACTAGAAGAAAAATGAAAAGGAAAAGACAAAATCATTTCACTTTATTTTTAGTTTAATCATCAAATCTGTGAAATGAAAAATTGTTTTCCATTTTTATTGAAATAATATAAAATAAATCAAGCATAAATGCAAAAGACAGTTATACAAATAAAATTTTCAATTCCTATAGATTATGTCATTTCGTGGATTATCTGTCAAAACATATAATTTGTTTATTTACTTCACGCTAATTCATGACATTGTAAATTATTGTGTAGTAATAATAGAGGATTACGTATGCTTTTGAATACCAAAGCAACGACAGCATCTAAAAGCTTGAATCTGTATAACATATAGGACGCGTATACTTGTTGTTCATGCACGTAACAATTGGCAAACTAAACAGTAAAGCCTATATATATATCTCATGAAAATAAATAAAATATTATTTATCTTTTTGTTTTTGTTTTGTAACCATACGTACCGACAGTAGCTGACTTAAACGTGGTCGATCCTCCTCCAACACTTCTGCTTCCGGTGATAATCGTTCTCCCTTTACCATCACCTCTCAACATGACATTATCTTTTTGTATCTCGAGATTCTCACTGTAAACGCCTTGCTTCACATATATCACGAACCTACCACTCCCCGAAGCAGCGTTGATCGCTTCTTTAATCGTCCTGAAATTACCAGACCCATCTTTAGCCACAACCACGTTATCTCTAGGTGTTGAGTTTTGCAAAAGCTTCCGGTCACCGGGTTTGACCCACGAAGGGAACCCGTCTTTCTCCGGTGGAGTGTAGTTGAAAGGAACTTTGTTAATGGCAAGTGTATTGCATATAAGATCTGAGACGTTGTTTGACATCAAAGGAAGGATAAAATCGGTAACACCTAGCTCTAAGAACCCAGCTTCACAAGTGTCGAGATTGGTTAGAGCCGTGCTGAGCCATGTTTGAGAGTCGGTTTTAGAGCACTTCGTGTCTGGGTCCATCGTCTTGTTGATTTTAGAGACGGTGAAGTCGTAGAGCTTGAGACAATCTTCCCATGCAGCTTTTTCACGTGTGTCGCGGCACTTTGGTCCTAGTGTGGATGCGTGGGATTTGGCGAGGATGGCTCGGTCTAGAGCTAGTTTCATTGAGATTTTGAGGAACTCGGACAAAGATTTTATTGGTTTTTGGTCGGAGTTGTGGGTTAAGAAATACTCGCATGGTTTGGGGTTTGGAGTTTTGCTGCACCACGCTTTCACGTGTTTTGAGTTATACCCGGAAACGGTCGATGCCAAGAATATGCATAGGAACACAAATGTCAGAAGATAACCTCGAAAAGCCATTATAAGGCCAAACGTTTTGAAAACCGTGAGGTTTGTGTTTGAAGGTATTGGAAGATGAGATTGGTTTCTTGAATTGATGTGTTTATATAGATGTGTTGGTGGCTTTATGCTTTTTATTTAACAAATAATGTAATTTCATATATTTTTGTACCAAGTACCAACCAATGGACTGGTAATAGTCATGCCGTCATATATTCTTTATGCTGAGATTTATCTATCTTGTTTGGGCTATAATTTTTGACGTGTATATAATAATAATATTTTTTGTTGATAAGTATATAATAAACTGTAATTTGAGTAGTTGACTAATTATTTAAAATTAATTTTAGTCGGAAAAAATTAACTAGTCACAATCGAATTTTTATACGTATCATTTTCAATGTGATGTAATATTTGAGTAGTTGACACAATCGAATGTATATGCATTCCGAATGGGAATTTCTTAACAAGTTATTATATTAAATGTAGAAAAATGGAAGAGAGAAAACGAAGAGAATTTGTTATATGAAAAACCATCTATCATTTGTTTAAAAATTATTGGTTTTATTTTTATAATTTAAAATTAAAATAAATTAAAAGAAATATTTTACTTATAAGATCAATTAAGAAATTCGTCCATTAAAATGCTCTAACAGATAAAAAAAAATTATATGCTGGCAGAGACAGTGTGTAATCGCCATTCTCAAACGCTAATCAACCGTGGACGCGCGTCAACTTCGAAGTTTCACTGCTTTCTTTCAACAAGTATACGACTCATTTAGCCAGCCATTTACACAATTCTTTTTAAACATCAAATAAATAAATATTTTTTTTTAAATAAATAAAATTGACCAAAAAAAACATCAAATCAAAATAATTTGTTTGTTTTAAGTATTTTAGAATATAACGGTGGATGACAACAAAATAAAGAAGAATATAACGGTGAAAAGAAAATGTATGAATTGTATTTTCTTGAAAAATCTGTTTAATCATATTACGTGTTTATGTTGTATCCTGGTAAGATATATACAATGGATCGGCAAACTTCTTGTATTTTGTGTGTACATAATCACTTAGTCAGATTCACCACAAGCAAGATTCATCATAAAGTTTCTCTAGTTAAATATTAATATTTTATTATGTTCATACTGATCAAAACTAAAAAGAAAACTTCTGGACCAGGATTGGTTCAACTTAGTTTGTAACGATCAAGCACGCAACAAGTCGACAACATATATGGTCACAGTTTCTGCTTCCCACGCTCATAAATTATGAAATTATTAGGTAGAAGTAGAACTAAACCACGAAATTTCTGGACTGGTGAAAATCTTACATATGTCAAACTAATTATATACTTAAGCTGCTAAGAAAAAAAATATATTGAGTAACGTAGTATATTTCTTTGTTGAAAATTAAAACAAATTGAGAGGACGTAGTACTCTAGCGATTGCAGGTCAGTTATCTAAAATTTGAAAGCAAAGTATATTAAAGGTTTTATTCCAATTTTATTTTTTTGGTAAACATGTTAAGATAGCTATCCAAAATATGATTATTAAGTGGTTGAATAATTGGTTTACATGCATGCAACGCACAGCTATATATGTTTCTCCTACTAAAAAAAATCTTCATACGTCAACATTCAAATGATGAAATGAATAAGAACTGAAAACTATCTATCGTAAGACAATCTGTGTATTTTTTAATTAGGTTTAGTGATCAAGACTTTGGACACAGTATGATGAAATTATGCGTAGCTAAGGCCTAAGCTAAGGTTTCCATATACATCATAGACTGTGGTCGGCTATAGCCTGCCAAAGAAGTAAGCGTCAACGTCTAAATAGAAAATATACATTTACAAAATCACTTGCACAAAACATAACTTTGCTTATATTCATTCCTTAATGCTCACTTAATTAGACTTTTATAAAATTCTGATTTGATATAAGAATCCAAAAACAGAATTGATTGCGCAAATTACATTTAAGGTTTACTTGCATTATTCAAATTACACTTTATATATAAAAAAAAATACACTCTTGAAACGTTGCCGATCAAAACAAGATTCTGCGTCCCACGTAACATTGACGGAAGAAACAAGTTACAAAAACTAGCAGAAAGTATAGAAACGTAGACATGTCTCAATCAATGGGTAGATTACCAACTTATCATCTGGTCGAAGTTGACTTTTAAGCACGACCCCAAAAAAGCTTTCCTTATTTTATTGGTCACTAACTTAATTTACATGTTTTTTTCTTCTTCATCTGACGATGAAATAACGATATGACTTTGACCTCTGGAGTTTGGACGTTAATTAGTCTTTTCACCAACTTTAGATTTCTTCTTCGGTTGACCAAAAAAAAAAAAGATTTCTTCTTCAAAATAATATAAAATACGATCAATATATGTAGAGGTAGTCACCAACTTGAGTACTTTCACAAAATATTCCTTTTACAAAACATTAAAACACACAATTTCGTTTTTGGCAACATTTCTCACCTCAACAGGGACACTTCTTTTCTTTCTACTAAATCCACAAGGGGCACATGAATATAGCACTCGGCACTCTCAAGTCTCACCTTCGTAATGACAATTTTTACGTAAATACAAAAGTGATAGGGTGGACAAAAACGATATAACCTGATTTTTTATTAAAATACATTTTTGATAAAAAATTAGTTTGTGACCAGCCATGTTCTTTTTGGGTGCAATTGTGCGAATGCAACTACCGTAATTACGTTAAATAATACGTATTATAAGCACTAATTAACACCTATCTGCAAATGCATACATATAGATATGTTGTCATGCTGCACTGCACTGCACATATATGTTATATATGTCATACATATTAAATTTATCGCACGCAAAAGAAAAGGAACAAAAAGCAGCTGTAGCTATAATAGACTGAAGATCGTTAGAACGACACTAGCTTAAATAGTATGAAAGAAGGCATAAACTAGCAAATACTATGAGATAATTTAAGATGGGTTATAATCGGAGATATAAGTGGCGAAGCCACTTTAAGCACTATGGGTGCAAGAGCACCCAGTATATTTTAGATATTTGATTTTTTACATATTACTTATAAGAAGGAAGTGGCTATTTGGTTAAGTTTGCACCCATAATTTCCTAGTAACCTATGTTCGATTCCCCTACGCTATTTTTATCAGTTATTGTGCATCCAGTTAAGAAAAAAACCTAGCTTAGCCCCTGGGAGATATCATGTGTCTTAACAAAAACCACACTAGCAAATAGTACGAAAGAAGGCATAAACAAGCTGCACGCATGAGAATACATGTACATTTTTTTGACCGATTGTTTTTAATTACTTGTAATAAATAGTCCACGTACATGGAAAGGGCAAAACAAACTTAAACCAATACCATCACCAAACAAAAAACGAAAAGCAGAAATTTAGAGGGAAACTGAGGAAAGGGCAGAGGCCTACAACACCTAAGCTACCACACTTTTAATTGGACCTGGGTTCGTAATCAAGAGTCTCTCTTGGATTGTTGATTAGTTTATTGCATATATATTTTGTGCTGTGTAGGCCACTAAAACAATATCCAATATCTATCAAGCGTTTAATTTGTGCCTGCTGAAAATGATAAACCTGACTGGGCTATTGATGTAAATGCCTATCACTTTGTTACTAGAAAGGTTGAACACGTTTAGCTAAGAATGGCTTATTACTAGAAAGATTGAAACAATTAAAATAACGGAAAGTTAAGAAAGAGAAAATTGAAAAGTTAATTATGCTCTTCCAATATTGACACACATATGTGTCATCTATTGGTTCTGTTTTATAAAGAAAAATGAAAAGTAAATACATTAGTATAATATTAATTGTTTATTCTTTTAGAATCCCTGACAGGAAAACTGAAAATTTCTTAATTAATTTTTAAAAATTTCCAGTACAACAAACATATGTGGCACCTATTTACTAGTTCTGTTTTATAAAGAAAAATGAAAAGTAAATATATTAGTATAATATCAATTGTTTTTTTCTTTTAGAATTCCTAACAGGTTTTTATTGTTGGGAATGCTTTTAGTGTTGACACTTGTACATGAGCTGAGCTGTTAATGTTATGCAAGGCCATCATTATCCCTAAGAAACCCATTGGATTTCTTAGTTCTTAAAAAAAAAAAAAAAAAAAAAAAAATTAAAAAGCAAACTAATCGCGGACTGCCACGTGTCAGTGGGACCCGTGAACAGTGTAAGAAACTCACTAAAATCGGTTCTTAATTAGTAGTTTTTGTAACCGATTCTTAAGGGTTTTGTGGGGGCCCACGCACTAAAAAACCCACTAAGGACCCCGGATAATCATGCTCTAAGGCCATTATAGAAGGGTTTTTAGGTGGTGGACCACATCTTTTTTATTAAAATCGGTGATAGAGGAGAGGAATTAAGGATCGACTTTGGTGAGATTTTTGAACTGTTTGCGGACCTCACTGACACGTGGTAGCCCGCGATTGTTTTTTTTTTAATTTTTTTTTTTTAAATCAGAGAAAACAAAAAAAAAAATTAAGAAACCCAAAATTCATACCTACCGATAATCATGACCTAAAAATTCAATTGTCTTCGGATGACTAAATAGTTCTAACTATACCCTGTTATATTCTACTAACAAATTTTCTTACATCCAGGGGACTCCACACGTGTCTATTGCTGAGATTATGATGCTGAAATGCTACAGTCTCTTATCAAGTTTGTCGCCGATCTTTTTTACCACCTTTGCTTTAGCTCCTTGTACCATTTCGAAACGCCTTTTGCTGAATCATCCGCTGAGATGAGTGGATTCAAAAGTATTCATAGAACATTTCTCATACAGAGATTACTTCGATTCTACATACTCTGAATCAATTTAATTAAACACATCCCCACCCAATTCAACTCCCCAATAATACGGAGATGTTCTACCTTGAAAAAGAATAACACTAAAAAAATCGAACATAATCTGGTGACTAGTGAAGAAGAAATATTTAATATCTCCGATACGAGGTGGAGCTGCTTAGAAATACAAGCAAAAGATAAAATACAACAATAATAATTGATAGAACGAAAAAGTAAAACCGATTCAGATATCGGAAAATAATACTAAGGTGATAATTGTTTTGCTAGTTTTTATATTATGGATTTTAGTTTCTAGTTTTTGGATTTTGGTTTGTTAGATTTTAGCTTTTGGTTTTTGACTTTGTAGTAGACTTTAGTTTTTTGAAAAACTTGATTGGTTGTTTTAGATTTTAATTTTAATTTTTGGTGTTTAAAATCAATAAAATGAAAATATTACTAATAGTAAAATATTTATTCTTAAAAAAATAAAAAATGAAATGCAATCATCAAAACTTTGTGATAAAAAAAAATGAAAAATAAAACTATGCTATCATCATCTAGTAAAATAAAACTATGCTATCATTAATACTAATAATAGTAATACTAGGTGGTTGCTAATAATGAAATGCTATCATCAAAACTTTGTGATAAAAAAATAAAAGATAAAACTATGCTATCATCACATATAACTGATCAACCCTATGTAAGATTTTACATATATGCTAATAATATTAATACTAGGTGTAAAAAAATAAAAAATGAAATGCTATCATCACCTAGTAAAAGTTTTATTCCCCGTAAGATTTTACATCTATACTATTATACATCAACCTTATGTAAAATCAATAATACTAGGTGGTTGTCTGCGAATATGAATATTGTATGAATATTTAATAATAACAAATGCTTGTGAAATTATATATGTAATTATCATATTAGTAATAACAAATGCTCGTGGATTTATATATGTTCTCCAACACATGTTATGTATCTTCTTTGGCCTCTTCATGCTTTTTCGTTATCATTGTGTTTTTTTTATTAATTTTTGCTAATTTTTTTCTTATTTTTTAGATAGTTTTTGAAAGATATTTATTTTTCTCTCTAAATAGTATCTTAAGGCATACTAGAGAGATTGTGAAACTTCGACAACACATAGATGGTTAGCGAAGCTTGTAAGTGAAATGGATTTTTCCAAGAATAGCTCTCACTCTAAAGACACTTCTTATTTTGAAGTTTATATGGTCACTCATGGCCTGTCTCTTGAGGTCACTCATGGTCTGTCTCTTGAAGTTTATATAAATAACACTGATGTTTTACCGAATACTATTATTATTATCAAATAAATATAAATTATGTTTACATATAAAATTTAAGAAAATCATAGAAAATATAAGTAAAAATTAATAGAAATATAAGCAAAAATTAACCAAAATATAAGTGAAATATTATTTTTGAAATGTGAGATTTTGTATTAAGAATTTATTTTAGTAAATTATGATTGGCTATGGTCAAAATGTTGGTGATAATATTAACAAATATTGCTATAGAATTATAACTTTATAAAATTATTGTTAATGATTATTAATGCAGTTGAATTAGTTACAAAAATTAATGTGATATTTTTATTATATATATTTATATATGATTACTAGAAAAAAATGTAAAAAAAAATGTTATTAAAAATTTGTTTAAGGCATCTAAGCATGTTAGACCGGCACTGATTATAGCCTTGCATCCTTTTTTTTCTTTTGCCCTTTTGCATCTCATTCCAGATCTTTGTCAACAATTTGAAAGGGGAGACTATTACTTTGGAAGTGCTATCTTCCAACACCACACAAAGGGTTAAAACAATGATTCAAGACAGAGAAAAAATTCCACAGTACCATCATTATAGGTTGATCTTTGAAGGAAAACAACTTGAAGATGGATGAACTGTTGTTGACTACAAGATTCAGAAGGAATGCACAATTCATCTGCTTCTCAGTCTCATTGGCGGTGTAAAAAACGAGAACCCTACCATTGAACTCAAGAAGGCAGAGATACTGTCATATGGGATTATGATAATCTGCTGAAGAAGCTATTAGTCGTATAAGCAAGGCCATAGAGCAAACGAGTACCTTGACAACCTTCAAACCGCCAAAATTCTATATCTTTGTTGGGAATCCGGAACACTTCAGAATCAAGCCAGCCCATAATACTTACTTTACCGACACGGCTGAAATTGTTTACCATAAAGTTTATGATTCAGATGCAAAGATTCCCTCCCGTCCAGGAACAAAATATCGTCAACTTCAGGTTATAGATGCCTCCATAGGTGACTGTCTGCTGAGCCTTTGTAAAAGAATGAGTCAGAGAGACTATGAAGAACGTCTTGTTTTAGTGTTGGGTGATAAAGGATATTACGGCCACATGGAGAATCTGAGAAGGAAGGGGATGAACATTGTATTTATTACGCCTGGTGTGCCTGATATAGACCTTTGTGCTGACCTTACAGGTTGCGATTCTACAAATTGCAGCCTGTCAGTCACTTTAACAACGGTTTTTAACCAAAAAACAAATTGGCGCTGCGTGTTAACGATGCTATTCACCAACAAAAAATTATTATACCTTTTTTTGCATATGTTATTATACCTTTAGGCAGGTTCTACAAAGTTTCCCTAGTTTTATGAGATTCACACTCGAGATTTAATGACATGGATGAGTTGCGAGCGTGTTTGCTTTATTTCATCAACTTGCTCGGTTCGGTTTGGTTCAATTATTTCGGTTTGTGCCGAACAACTGAGAAAACAAAACCGGAGTCAATTCGATTCGGTTAAGCACTTTGGAAGATATCCCTTTTTCATTAGTGGTTAATGGGTTTATTTTGTTAGAAGGCCCATTAAAATGACCCAAGATCTTAAAGGCTCTTTTCCAGTCTCACCTACCAAAACTATAAGAAAATCCACTTGCTGTCTGAAATAGCCGACGTGGATAAAGTACTTAAGACGTGGCACATTATTATTGGCTACTAGAAAAAAAACTCATACACCATCGTAGGAGTTGGGGTTGGTGAAGAATTTGATGGGTGCCTCTCCCCCCCCCACTCACCAAACTCATGTTCTTTGTAAAGCCGTCACTACAACAACAAAGGAGACGACAGTTCTATAGAAAAGCTTTCAAATTCAATCAATGGCGCAATCTAGCAGAATCTGCCATGGCGTGCAGAACCCATGTGTTATCATCTCCAATCTCTCCAAATCCAACCAAAACAAATCACCTTTCTCCGTCTCCTTGAAGACGCATCAGCCTCGAGCTTCTTCGTGGGGATTGAAGAAGAGTGGAACGATGCTAAACGGTTCTGTAATTCGCCCGGTTAAGGTAACAGCTTCTGTTTCCACGTCCGAGAAAGCTTCAGAGATTGTGCTTCAACCAATCAGAGAAATCTCGGGTCTCATTAAGCTACCCGGATCCAAATCTCTCTCCAATCGGATCCTCCTTCTTGCCGCTCTATCTGAGGTACATATACTTGCTTAGTGTTAGGCCTTTGCTGTGAGATTTTGGGAACTATAGACAATTTAGTAAGAATTTATATATAATTTTTTTAAAAAAAATCAGAAGCCTATATATATTTAAATTTTTCCAAAATTTTTGGAGGTTATAGGCTTATGTTACACCATTCTAGTCTGCATCTTTCGGTTTGAGACTGAAGAATTTTATTTTTTAAAAAATTATTATAGGGAACTACTGTAGTGGACAACTTGTTGAACAGTGATGACATCAGCTACATGCTCGATGCGTTGAAGAAGCTGGGTCTTAACGTGGAGCGTGACAGTGTAAACAACCGTGCGGTTGTTGAAGGATGCGGTGGAATATTCCCAGCTTCCTTAGATTCCAAGAGTGATATTGAGTTGTACCTTGGGAATGCAGGAACAGCCATGCGTCCACTCACCGCTGCAGTTACAGCTGCAGGTGGCAACGCAAGGTAAGGTTAATGAGTTTTTTGTTATTGTCAAGAAATTGATCTTGTGTTTGATGCTTTTAGTTTGGTTTGTTTTCTAGTTATGTGCTTGATGGGGTGCCTAGAATGAGGGAAAGACCTATAGGAGATTTGGTTGTTGGTCTTAAGCAGCTTGGTGCTGATGTTGAGTGTACTCTTGGCACTGACTGTCCTCCTGTTCGTGTCAATGCTAATGGTGGCCTTCCCGGTGGAAAGGTGATCTTGACAATTTACTCTATGAATTGTTTGCAGCAGTCTTTGTTCATCACAGCCTTTGCTTCACATTATTTCATCTTTTAGTTTGTTGTTATATTACTTGATGGATCTTTAAAAAGGAATTGGGTCTGGTGTGAAAGTGATTAGCAATCTTTCTCGATTCCTTGCAGGGCCGTGGGCATTACTAAGTGAAACATTAGCCTATTAACCCCCAAAATTTTTGAAAAAAATTTAGTATATGGCCCCAAAATAGTTTTTAAAAAAATTAGAAAAACTTTTAATAAATCGTCTACAGTCCCCAAAATCTTAGAGCCGGCCCTGCTTGTATGGTTTCTCGATTGATATATTAGACTATGTTTTGAATTTTCAGGTGAAGCTTTCTGGATCGATCAGTAGTCAATACTTGACTGCCCTCCTCATGGCAGCTCCTTTAGCTCTTGGAGACGTGGAGATTGAGATCATTGATAAACTAATTTCTGTTCCGTACGTTGAAATGACATTGAAGTTGATGGAACGTTTTGGTGTTAGTGCCGAGCATAGTGATAGCTGGGATCGTTTCTTTGTCAAGGGCGGTCAGAAATACAAGTAATGAGTTCTTTTAACTTAAGAATTAGATTGAAGAAGAATGACTGATTAACCAAATGGCAAAATTGATTCAGGTCGCCTGGTAATGCTTACGTTGAAGGTGATGCCTCTAGTGCTAGCTACTTCTTGGCTGGTGCTGCCATTACCGGTGAAACTGTCACTGTTGAAGGTTGTGGAACAACTAGCCTCCAGGTAGTTTATCCACTCTGAATCATCAAATATTATACTCCCTCCGTTTTATGTTAAGTATCATTAGCTTTTAAATTTTGTTTCATTAAAAGTGTCATTTTACATTTTCAATGCATATATTAAATAAATTTTCCAGTTTTTACTAATTCATTAATTAGCAAAATCAAACAAAAATTATATTAAATAATGTAAAATTCGTAATTTGTGTGCAAATACCTTAAACCTTATGAAACGGAAACCTTATGAAACAGAGGGAGTACTAATTTTATAATAAAATTTGATTAGTTCAAAGTTGTGTATAACATGTTTTGTAAGAATCTAAGCTCATTCTCTTTTTATTTTTTGTGATGAATCCCAAAGGGAGATGTGAAATTCGCAGAGGTTCTTGAGAAAATGGGATGTAAAGTGTCATGGACAGAGAACAGTGTGACTGTGACTGGACCATCAAGAGATGCTTTTGGAATGAGGCACTTGCGTGCTGTTGATGTCAACATGAACAAAATGCCTGATGTAGCCATGACTCTAGCCGTTGTTGCTCTCTTTGCCGACGGTCCAACCACCATCAGAGATGGTAAAGCAAAACCCTCTCTTTGAATCAGCGTGTTTTAAAAGATTCATGGTTGCTTAAACTCTATTTGGTCAATGTAGTGGCTAGCTGGAGAGTTAAGGAGACAGAGAGGATGATTGCCATTTGCACAGAGCTTAGAAAGGTAAGTTTCCTATTCTCTCGTGCTCTCATTCGAAGTTAATCGTTGCATAACTTTTTGCGGTTTTTTTTTTTTTGCGTTCAGCTTGGAGCTACAGTGGAAGAGGGTTCAGATTATTGTGTGATAACTCCACCAGCAAAGGTGAAACCGGCGGAGATTGATACGTATGATGATCATAGAATGGCGATGGCGTTCTCGCTTGCAGCTTGTGCTGATGTTCCAGTCACCATCAAGGATCCTGGCTGCACCAGAAAGACTTTCCCTGACTACTTCCAAGTCCTTGAAAGTATCACAAAGCACTAAAAGACCCTTTCCTTTGATCCTACTGTGAGAATCTGTTTCTTACCTCTGTGTGTTGCCACTTGTAACAACATTATTAAAAAAAAACAAAGAGTGTTTGCTTGTACTGAAACCGAGTGAGATGCAATCGTTAAATCAGTTTCGGGCCTTAATTAAGAGCTTTTTGTCGTATTGTGATTTTTAGAAGTGTCCCAAAACGAAACCAAAATTGCTCTAAACTCTTAACTAAACCAACCAAGCCATACTTACTAACCCCCAGCCCTTTTTTAGTGAGCTAAACTCTGAACTGGCCTGTCTTTGTAGTTTAAACCCAACCTTGACATGTGAGGATGGAACTTTACTGTCTTACCTCTAATTTTTTTACCTTGAGAATTTTAACTGCAATGATCGGACCGATACCAACGAGCTATAATCTCGATATGTGGGCTCAAATTGGGCTTTTATGGGAAGAGGATATATATTGAAGTTATAGTCTCTAATAGCAATTACAAATTAAACAATCAAAACAGAGGATTGAGACGACGCGAGAAAAGAAAAGAAGAAGCACTTTAGTACTAGAACTCAAATTCAATAATTTGCTATGGTGGCTCAAACATTACACTTTTGATCTTTCTATATAGATGGAGTTGCGTTACATTTCAGACAATAAGGTAGTTCTGACTGAAGGCATTGATGGTGTAGTGCCTGTTAATTACTTCCACAAAATTGAGTCTTGGCCTAGTAGGCAACAAATACCTTTCTGACTTTTGCATACGTATGTATTTTTGCAACGTTTTGGTTAATGAAATCAAATATTTGTTCAGTATTACAACTAGTTTACAACTATTATAATTTATAATCATTGTTTGATAATGTTTCATTTCAATTCCACGTATGTAACTTGAAATGGTAAATTAGATTAAACACTGCAATGTTTCATTTGAACAAATACCTTTCTGATTTTTGTTTAGGTGTTCTGCAAGGTTTTGGTAACATTTTAACCTTGATTTTGATAACGCCATGATTTCAATAACGGGTGGTAGCACTTTGACCGGTAATAGTGTGAACAGAGACAAGCATTAAGCAATTCCGACAACAGATTTAAACACATTGGTTCCTTGAAATCATCAAAACATCATTCTCACTTGACAAAACAAAACAAAAAGTACTGCGAAACATAGAAACTAAGTTCAGAGATAAGACAGCAAAAAAAAGAAACAGTAGTGATCTTGAGGCATGAACATGCTCTTAAGCCACAAGAGTAGAAGCAGTAGTAGACTCGCTGCAAAAAGAAAAGCACATATCACAAACACATATCAGAATCTTTACTCAACAAAATATAAGAAAGAACAACAAAACAGCGTGCACTTACTACTTCCAGACTGGAGGAAGCTTCTTGGTCTTCTTGTAGTAACGGGCAAGACGGTGGATCCTGCTCTCGACAAGAATCAACCTAAACTTGGAATCTTTGTCCTTCCTGTTCCTCTCCAAGTGCTTGCGGATAGCAACTGCCTTCTTGATCAAGTGGTACAGATCCTCAGGAATCTCAGGTGCAAGACCTTTTTCACCAACAAAAGAATAATGAAAATTATAAATTTCTCTCAGGAAAATAGATAAGAGATGTGATAAAGGGTTAAGACACAAACCGTGAGCTTTGAGAATACGCAAGATCTTGTTTCCGGTAACACTCTTCACCTGAGGGATACCGTGAGAGTCACGAAGAATCACACCAATCTGAGACGGTGTCAAACCCTTCTTCGCAAACTTGCAGATCGACTCATCAACCTGTTTAATAATACAGCCCATTTAATGATCAGATCAAATTAAAATACTTTTCAGACAGTGAAACAAAACCAAAGTTATTTGTCTTAATACTAAGAGTAAGCTAAGTGAATCAACTAAGAAACCAAACGACAACAATCGAAGCTAATGTCTCAACAAAGAATCAAAAGTCTTAGGATTTTTCTTACATCGAGGGCCGTGGTCTTGAGCCATGTCGGAGGTGAACGCTTGTACGGCAACGCAGATGCAGAGATACCCTTTCTGCATAATACAAAATGAGATTAAGAGAAAAAAAAAGTAAGGCTTGACAAGTAGATAAAGAAGAAGCTGACGAACCCTCTCGAATGCATACGCCCCATCTTGAAAAATTAGGGTTTCCTTTCACTGTCTCGATGAGATGAGTTCCTGCTGCGTTGCGAGTCAAGAGAAGAAGATATATAAAACCCTAGTTTCAGCGTTTTGTTTTTGGGCTTTTGGCCTTGTTTGTTAGAAAAGGCCCATTAATAAACTAAAGGCCTTTTATCTTTCTGTTTTCTTTTAACTAAAGGCCCACCATCACACTAATAGATTCACTAAGGCGGTTTTAAGATAGAAGAATCCAAAGCCCAGTGCAATGAGAGCGTGATCTTTTTCTTTGCAAGTTTTGTCTGAAAAGTGTGATCATGCATATGCTTAAAGTTGGATTTGGTCTTTTAAGTTGCAATTATCAATGCTTTTAACTGCATTATTTGTCTTTGATTGTATCATAATGTCAGGAATTGATAAAAATAAAGAGCATATTGAGAAATTAAAGGTTTAGATAAACGCAAGAATATGTAAGAGGGAGAATCGTGAAAGCAAAAGAGAAAACTTGTATTGCCGATGAGATTATTGTTAGTTAACTAAAGTGCACATTTGTCTTAGTCACGTGAATTCCTGTAGTTGGTTTAATGATATAGATAATATTATTAACTAAATAGTGTCTGCTTGTGAAAACTTTATACTTTAATCTTGTCTTCGACTTGCTTGGTTTGTTGTGGTCTCCAATAAAACTTGGTTTCTGTGATGCAAACATATCATTATAATATTTCATTTTACCTATTCCTAATCAATATAAATATTAAAACATTATTTTCTTATGTTTTTTTTTTGGTCAAAAAAAAACATTATTTTCTTATGTATAATTTGATATAACTTGTTGATTATAAACAATGCTTTCAGATTTAACTATCGAATATATGTGACTAAATCTATAATGAACTCTCGCAAAGTATATGCATGTATATACTTCGTTTCCAACAAAAATACTAAACCATGCTTAGACTGTTTTCGATTATTTTACAAAACTTTTGTTATATTTTAAAAGTATACTACTATATGGTATTTGGGTAGAACGATTTTGGTTTCAAATTGTTGACAGTTTCTAAAGACATCAAAAGCGGAAATAAGGTGTTCTATGGCAGTTAAAACAGATATGTCAAAAGCCTATGACAGGATCGAATGGCAGTTCATCTCAGATGTCCTATACCGGTTTGGTTTCCATGCAATTTGGATAAATTGGATCATGCAATGCATCACTACAGTCTCCTACTCCTATCTTATAAACGAGACAGTGTATGGAAATGTTTTACCTCTCCGAGGAATCAGGCAAGGCGACCTACTGTCTCCTTATGTGTTTATCCTCTGCGGTGAAGTTCTCTCAGGGCTGTGTAGAGAGGCTGGGAGGAAAGGCCTACTTCAGGGTATAAGAGTGGCACGAGGTTGTCCAAGAATAAATCATCTGCTCTTCGCAGATGATACGATGTTCTTCTGTCTTGCGTCTCAATCAAATTGCGAAGCACTCCAAGCGGTACTCACAGACTATGGAAAAAGCTCTGGATAGAGGATCAATAAGAACAAGTCGTCTATCACCTTCTCAAGAAAAACTCCCCCTGCAATCAAAGAGAATGCCAAATCAGTATTGGGAATCACAAAGGAAAGGGGCTTAGGCAAGTACCTTGGCCTTCCAGAGCACTTTGGGAGAAGAAAAAGAGATTTGTTTACCTCTATCGTGGATAGAATCCGACAGAAAGCAGTAAGCTTGTCTGCAAGGAGGTTATCAAAAGCCGGAAAGCTCACAATGCTTAAGGTCGTCCTCAGCGCAATACCTACGTATTCCATGTCGTGTTTTCAGCTACCGGTGAGCCTCTGCAAAAGAATCCAGTCAGTACTAACCAGATTCTGGTGGGATGAGACTGAAGGCAAAAAGAAAATATGCTGGGTTGCTTGGGACCAACTAACGAAGCCTAAAGCTCTGGGGGGTTTGGGGCTCAGAGATATCCAACGTTTCAATCAAGCTCTATTAGCAAAGCTAGCCTGGCGTATTATTACAGCACCAGAGAGTCTCTTTTCACGTATTCTCATGGGAAAATATTGCCACAACAAGAGTTTCCTAGAGATAGCACCCTCGCAGAGCTGTTCCCATGGATAGAAGAGTATACTCCATGGGCGAGACCTTTTGAAAGAAAACCTAGGGAAATCTATAGGAAATGGACAAACGACCAAGATTTGGAAGGATTCTTGGATCTCATTGGATAAGATCCTAAAACCTATGGGACCTATCAAGGAATCAGCCCTAGACCTAACGGTGGCAGATCTACCAACTTTCGAACTCAAATGGAACAAGCAGAGAATCGAGGAGCTCTTACCAGACCTCGCCGAGCAGATACAATGTTTAAAGCCAAGCTCAACGGGGGCGGAAGACTCCTTTATCTGGCACCAGATAGCTTCGGGCATTTACTCCACCAAATCAGGTTACTTTGCTGTAACTTCTCACAACCATCATACACAGCTAACAAGAGCAGAAGGATAATTTAGCTGGATCAGAGACATTTGGGCAGGCAAATTCTCACCTAAGATGAAAACGTTCCTCTGGTCCATCATCCATAAAGCTATCTCTCTAGGCTCAAATCTGTAAAGAAGAGGTATGACATCAGCAACGCCTTGTGTTAGATGCCAAGATACAGAGAATGAGATGCATTGTTTCTTCAACTGCCAGTACGCAAAGAATGTTTGGGATCTTATCCCCCTTAGCAAAGCAGTTCACCTAGCTGCGGGGATGATTTTCCCAGAGGTAATAGTCAAATTTAGGAGAGTTATCTGTCTGCCTCCCTCAGGAATCTCTCTTAACATCCTCCCCTGGGTCTTGTGGGCCATCTGGACGGCGAGAAACACCCTCATCTTCGAAGGACGATACCAATCTCCTGAAGAAACAGCACTGAAAGGGATTAAGTTAGCAAGAGAATGGACCAATTCACAAAATCAATCCTCTGGAAAAAAGGACCTACCTCAGAGTCAGCAATTCCAATCGCGAGCACCCCCACAGATTAATCTCGATAACGACCAAGTGACATGCAAGACAGACGCGGCGTGGCACAAGGAAAAGCTCGTAGCAGGACTAGGGTGGGTGTTCTCGGGTCCGAGACTCGAATCTCCCATCAAAGGATCGATGTGTGAAGCTTCGATAGGCTCCCCTCTAGTTGCAGAGGCTTCTGCAGTCAGATCAGCTATGTGTATGGCGATCAATTTGGAGTTCAGCTCTCTTGAGGTGCTCTCCGACAACTTAACGCTCATCCGAGCAATCTCCGGCATCACTCAGGCTAAGAAAATCATCGGTATTGTGAAAGACATCCGATCGATATCTACTGAGTTTGCATCAATCTCTTTTGCGCATATCTCTCGTTCTCTGAATGTGGAAGCGGATAATCTCGCAAAAGAATCTCTGCGTTTTTCATATCTTCTGTATTGAACCCTTAAGCTTGGACCTTATTTGGCCCATCCCCCTACCTATTATTATTAATGAAGTTTTCAGTAACAAAAAAAAAAAAAGGTAGAACGATTTTGATCTATCATTACGAATCAAACTGAGGGACGATCTGACGAACTGCACATAGACGGCATACCATGGTCAACTATATTAAATACTACCAAAGCTGAAAAATTTAAATCATTTACACGATAATCAAATATCAAATCAACTATGTGAACAAAAATAAATATCTTCCACGACTGAGAATTTCAATCTTGATTTTTGTTTGATATAACTACTGTTTGAATGTTACTATCTTAATTAATACAAAACCTTATGTAAGAAATAAACTTTCTTTCTTCTTCACATATAAAATACTTACAAAATGTAATCATTAGCTTACATACTGTTTGTGCTCGATCATGGACACCACTTAGATTTGCTTCCCGTGTTAGGTGAAACCAAAGAAATAATCAAATCTTACCTTTTTATATTTGAATTTTCTGAAATTTGAAATGTGAAATTTTTAGGTTACGTATGCAACTTTTGTAAGTGGAGATATTTATGATTAGGAGTATGATGTATCTGACCAAAAGAGAGTTCTTGTTTGCTGTGGTTACATATATTGCTTAACGAGTTAACGCATATGTGAAATGGCGACTTGAAATACGTGACAAAGCTACAAACAAACAAAAAAAAAACTATAAAGCAGTGCATTTAAAAATGTCGACATGCATTTTATAACATCTGGTAATTAATTGGCACGCGTATGTAGCATTGGACCAATTTTAGATATAATAAAATCGAAGGAAAACATCGAAACACATGAGTTTCAGTTTTCAACGTCTGAGTTAACGAAACGAAGAAACGTATATTTATAAATTTCTTTTAATTATTATTCCACTACATTTGGACACGATATGTAACAAAACAAAATATATAGATCTGCTCAAAAACAAAACAAGGATGATAATCAGTTGAATCCGGTGCCTACCAAGTACCAACATATACAACTATAATGATTATTATAAGTTTTTGTTGTAACAATCGTATGAACTATGAAACATCGCCTCCATACAAAATGGGACAGGCTGGGTCTGCTAACGTGTGAGGCCTTTCTCTTAGAGACGAAGACGATTCAAATACTGTATAAGGAGTGACTTTGATGATTATACATTACCATATTAATCTTTGGTATATAGAAAAATAAACTGGTTTTTATAGCAGTTAACAGAAAGGAATTACTGTTATATGTACTATCAAATTTTACCGCTGGGGTCATATATTGTGTAATAGTAGTATTAAATATGTGACAGATTTATTATACCTTATATTCATGTTTATATTATTATTAATAGTCATGTCGAATATAAAACCACTAGTTAACGATTTTAAAATATGTTTCGTTTAGTGGATGTACGCTAGCTAACTGGTCACAGATCACTTGTTTTTACTTGAGGTTTATGTATGAATTTAGAAACTTGACTGCACTAGCCAAGAGTTATAATGGACACATTACTTTCGATAATTCTCGGCTGCACTCATACTACAATGAATTCATTCCCTCTGTCGACATATGAGCGCGCACACACACACACAAATATTTTATGTGTATAATATACCATCCACCAGTACCCACGAAGTAATAAATTACAAAAGGTGAAATAACAGAATTCAGAAGGAGCCATCTAGCCTTTTGCTTTATTATCTTGCTTTATGTCTTTCTTGTTTCTGTGAACTCACATGTTATACTTTAGAGTAGAGCGAGGTGCTGGTCCATTTACCTTTTTATGTAATCAAATCAAGAAAATAGCAAAACACTAACTCAAGAGAAGTTCACATGTTTTAGAAAAATTACCTATTGTTTGATTAATTGTGTAAAATAAAATGTTCACATGTTGCTTCTATTGACTTGCCACCATCATCTTTCTTTGTCCCATTATGTACTCTTCACCCCATGCCTCTTGGATGCCTTTCTATCTTTCTATATCATATAATAATCTATATAAAATATAAACTACTCTTGTTTTATTTATGTTACAATTATTTGCACCAAATACAGTAATTTATTGAAATAATGTCAAGAAATTCCATTTATTTTTGTATCTTATTCCCATGTGAACATATGAGATAGTCATCAGGTATTACTCGCGCTGATCTGAAAATCAAGTACAACTCTAATTTAGTTTTCTATTTTCTTAAGGACAGAACTTAGGTTCACCCCCTAGGGTGAACCTTTAAATTCACCCCACTCAAATTAAAATTTTTATAGCTATTTTTTAGCACCAATCAAATTTCCACATAGATTATTACTTAAAAAACATTAAATTAAATAAAAAATAGCTATAAACCCTAACCCCTAATCATAGATCCTAAACCCAAATTATATACCATAAACCCAAAAACTAGACTATAAACCGAAACTCTATACCCTAAACTCAAGTCCTAGACCCTAAACCCAAACCGTAAACCTTA
The DNA here is from genome assembly GCF_000695525.1 of Brassica oleracea var. oleracea. NCBI lineage: Eukaryota > Viridiplantae > Streptophyta > Magnoliopsida > Brassicales > Brassicaceae > Brassica > Brassica oleracea. Next base: position 52,902,211 of record NC_027751.1, read on the forward strand.
AACCCAAATTATATACCCTAAACCCAAAACTTTAACCATAAGTCCAAACGGTGAATCTTAAACCCAAACCGCAAATCTTAAACCCAAACCCAAAACCTATACCCTAAATCCAAATCCTAGACCTAAAACCCAAACGGTAAACCCTAAACCCAAACCCCAAACTTAGATGCTATAGGGTTTGGGTTAAGGTTTAGGTTTAGGGTCTAAGACTTGGGTTTAGGGTATAGGGTTTAGGTTTATAGTCTATTTTTTGGGTTTAAAGTATAGGATTTAGGTTTAGGGTCTAGGATTAGGGTTTAGGGTTTAGGATTAAGGTTTAGGGTATAGGGTTTGGGTTTAGGGGTTTGGGCTTGGGTTTAGAATTTAGGGTATAGGGTTTTGAATTTAAGATTTAGGGTTTAGGGTTTATCTGGAAGCGTTAGCGTCAGCGTCGTTAAAATTAGTATTTTTTATTTTTTATAGCTATTTGTTGTTTAACTTAATATTTTTTAATTAATAATCTATGTGGAAATTTGATTGGTGCTAAAGAGTGGGGTGAATTTAAAGGTTCACCCTAGGGGGTGAATCTAAGTTCTGTCCTTTTCTTAATTAGTAGTATAAATATTCTCACAATGAAATCTCAACCAAAATGTAAAATTTGCATTGAGTATTAATAAGTTTTTTTTTTTTGCATAGTAGAATGAATCATTTCTGAATTCGCTTATTGAAACAGATTTATGTTAATTAGTAAACCCTAACTTTAATGGATGTATGAAAAGTTAAAACAATGATAAGCAAAGTACGATTTTGTAGCTGGTGCACTGAAAAAGAAAAAACTTCTCTTACCACTAAATCTAGAGAGAGTGCTATCATTTTCAATTTTGAAAAAAGCTAGCCTAACTATTACTGTTTTTTCTCTGAAAAAGTCTTTAAAAGGAATCTTTACCGTATAAAGTACAAAAATAAAATGTTGACAAGAAAAAAAATAGAAGAATACTTATTTTAATATCTTTAGTCATTTCAGAGCAATGCAAAAATAAAAAACTTCGATTGATATCACAGGTAGTCAAATATATAACTTTGTGTTTTATAATTTCATTACATATATTTATTTTCTTTTACGATTGAATCATCTTGTGGTCCACAACCTTTTCTTCAAATTAACAAACACAAACTATTCAAAACCTGAAGACGAATTTAATTTTGCTTCAAAAACCAAAGATATTCATTTTCTTCTTCACCACTCTCCATCTCTCTCTCTCTTCTCCACAACCAAACATGGCTTCTCCACTCTCACTCTCCCTCATCCTCTCCATCTTCCTCTTCCTTTCTCCTTCACTATCTTCCTCATCAGAGCTCGACATTCTCCTCGACATCAAATCCTCTCTTGACCCTCAAAACCGCTTCCTCACGTCATGGACTCCCGACGCCGACCCTTGCTCCCCCGGCTCCTTCGACGGTGTTGCTTGCGACGGAAACCGCCGTGTAGCTAACATCTCTCTCCAAGGAATGGGCCTCACCGGAACTATCCCTCCTTCTATCGGTCTTCTCACTAGCTTAACCGGTTTATACCTTCATTTCAACTCCTTGACCGGTCAGATTCCTAAAGACATCTCAAACTTGCCTCTCCTCACCGACTTATACCTCAACGTCAACAATCTCTCCGGCGAAATTCCTCCTCAGATCGGAAACTTAGACAATCTTCAAGGTCAGTCTTGTTTATGCATGCCTTATATTAGTTAATCTCACTCATACATACTTCATTTATTGCAGCAAAAAATATCTTAAGTGAGTCAGGTTTGGTTTTATTACATTAGCTTAGAAAAGTTTTACTTCTTGTCTTCTTGAATTTGGTGTAGGTTTTAAAAGAGTTCTTGGTTTTTCTTTTAAATAAAAACTCTTCTAAAACCTCATAAATTTTGGTTTTCAAAAACTCATAATTTCATAATTATGAAAACATCGAAAACCAAAACCAAAATATAAAAACCAATTTTACTAACGAGAAAACACCGAAAAATCAATTGAATTTTTAAAAATTCAAGAACTCGTATAAAACCTCATAATTTTAAGTCAAAACTCATATAATTTCATAAAAAACACTGAAAACTAAAACCAAAATACAAAAATAAATTTCATCAAACATAAATAAAATCAAACATTAATGCAAACTCAATTAAAAGTTGTAATTTCACAATTTTTATTGCTTTTTTTTGCAGTGCTTCAGCTATGTTACAACAAGTTAAGTGGGAGTATACCGACACAATTAGGTTCTCTCAAGAAGATAACTGTCTTGGCTTTACAGTACAACCAACTCTCCGGCGCTGTGCCTGCGAGTTTAGGCGATGTTGGTACGCTGACTAGGCTAGATTTGAGCTTCAACGATCTCTTTGGTCCTGTTCCGGTGAAACTCGCTGCTGCTCCTTCGCTTCAAGTTCTAGACATTCGCAACAACTCCTTCTCCGGCTTCGTTCACTCTGGTATACAATTCTTCAAACCGGTTTAACTGAACCGGAACCAGCCTTTTTGGTTTAGTATTTAAATTTTCTTTTTTTTTGGGTTTTGAAGCTTTGAAGAGGCTTAACAGTGGGTTCCAGTACTCAAACAACCACGGTTTATGCGGAGATGGGTTCATAGATTTAAAATCTTGCACCGGTTCCAACGTACCGAACCTAAACCGTCCCGACCCAACAAACCCAAAGAGTTTCATAACAACCAACGATGTGAAACCAGAGTCTGCAGTAGTACAAAGAAGCAACTGCAGTAACAACAACAATGGCGCGTGCTCATCAAAAGCCTCAAAGTCCTCATCTCTAGGCATCGTCATGGGACTAATAGGTTCAATACTCGCAGTTGCAATCTTCGGTGGCTCAACGTTCACATGGTACAGAAGAAGGAAACAGAGGATAGGAAGCAGTCTCGATGCTATAGACGGTAGGGTAAGCACCGAGTACAACTTCAAAGAAGCTTCTAGAAGAAAAAGCTCTTCACCGTTGATCAGCTTAGAGTACGCCAACGGTTGGGATCCCTTAGGGAGAGGACAGAACAGTGGTAACAACAGTGCGTTGTCTCAAGAAGTCTTTGAGAGCTTTATGTTCAATCTCGAGGAGATTGAGAGAGCGACTCAGAGCTTCTCTGAGGTTAATCTGTTGGGGAAGAGTAACGTCTCTTCGGTTTATAAAGGTGTACTTAGAGATGGCTCTGTTGCAGCCATCAAATGTATAGCGAAATCGAGCTGTAAATCCGATGAATCGGAGTTTCTCAAAGGGTTGAAGATGTTGACATTGCTGAAGCATGAGAACTTAGTGAGGCTGAGAGGCTTTTGCTGCTCTAAAGGGAGAGGTGAGTGCTTCCTTATCTACGAGTTTGTCCCTAATGGTAATCTTTTGCAGTATCTTGATGTGAAGGAAGAGAGTGGAGGAGAGGTTCTTGAATGGACTACTCGAGTCTCAATCATAAATGGAATCGCTAGAGGTTAGTTTTTGATTCATTCTCTCATTATCTAAACTATGTTCTTGTACTTAAAGTCTTTTGTCTTTTATTTTATTTCAGGCATTGTTTACTTGCATGGAAAAAATGGGAAGAAACCTGCAATAGTTCACCAGAACCTATCAGCAGAGAAGATTCTCATTGACCATTGGTACAATCCCTCTCTTGCTGATTCCGCTCTTCACAAGCTTTTCACGGATGATATCGTTTTCTCGAAGCTCAAAGCGAGTGCTGCAATGGGATACTTAGCTCCTGAGTACATAACTACAGGAAGGTTCACTGACAAGAGCGACGTCTACGCCTTTGGTATGATTCTGCTGCAGATACTCAGTGGTAAAAGCAAAATCAGCCATTTGATGATTTTACAAGCTGTAGAGTCTGGACGACTGACTGAAGACTTCATGGATCCGAATCTTCGAAAGAGCTTTCCCGAGGCAGAGGCGGAGCAGCTGGCTAGACTTGGTCTTCTCTGCACTCATGAATCCTCAAACCAGAGACCATCCATGGAAGATGTTATGCAAGAACTGAATAAACTCGCCACGAGTTATTAGTTTCCAGTTAACAAGATTTTTTGCTTACTCCCACCAAAAGCTTTCAGACTATCACCACTTCCTGAATGGTCTTGTGGGAAGCTTTTAAATCTGTTTAGGTTCCCCCCATGATGTAACATATTTTCTCCTTGTAACTGTAGCTGATGTACTTAGGCTGTAAAACAAGAGCTTTTAAGACATTTTGAATGGTCTTGTGGGAAGCTTTTAAGACAAATATGTTGAACATTGTTTTGTATTCTTCTTCCTTAGATTCTATTAATCCGCATTTAATGAACCCATCAATCATGGAGTCATAAGAAACAGAGTCTCACTGCGGCATTCTATCGAACACCTGGCGAGCAAATCTAAAACAACTACATTTCATATCAAGTTCCGGTCTTTCTCAGAAACCCATGAATCTTAATCTCTCCCTTCACAAACTCTAACCTATAGCAAGCTTTCAGAACAATGGACATCGAGAATTTGTCCACCATTCTCGAGCATCAAACAGAACAAGAGCAGAGCTCTCGTCTCGGGTTCGACTCAATGAGAGTGAGATTTTCATAACTGCGTTTCATATAAACGGATCCTCCACCTCTCCGAGAGAGACGGAACGTACATGATACTCGTAGAAGACACAACGCGCGAATTCGTGATCGTTTAACGGCTGTATAGTTCGTTGGACAGACCTTAAAACGACGTCGTGTAGTATTGCTTACAGGCCACCAGGCTCTTAAATTGTGGCCCAATGGTAAATTATTTCATTTAAGGTGGCCCAACTAGCTTACAATATCAACGAACTTTCAATGGTTTTTTTTTTGTGCTTAATATGTATGTTCTAAGATGAATAAATTATTTTTAAATAAATAATTTTATATGATATTTTGATATACAAATCATTTAGACTTCCATCAATTACTTAAAATATGTACATTATTCAAATGATTCAACTTCTGCATCATAGTATTAGTTAGTACGTCCCACTCTTCTGACTTTCAGATCTTAACACACATACATGATACAAGTGATGGACTTTCAGATCAAAGGAGCCTAAGATATCTTATGTCTACTCTTCTGACTTGAAGAGAGCCTTTGAGACTGCTCAGATCATTGCTGCTAAATGCGGCACCCTTGAGGTATTATAATCTCACTTCCTTTTGATAAATCTCTTCCTAAAGTTTCCACCTTTATGCTCTTTTTGTTTTGGTTGGTTTAGTATATTATTCCAAGTTGGATCCTTAGGACTTCGTATAGAGGTTTCAAATGTGTGTAAATTGTTATGTAGATACTTACTGATCCTGATTTGCGGGGGAGGCATTTAGGGGATATGCAAGGTCTTGTGTATCAAGAAGCTTCCAAACTTCGTCCAGAAGCTTACAAAGCCTTCTCATCTAACCGCACAGACGTTGATATTCCAGTAAGCTATAGTTATAAACAAGAAGCTTACTTACCATATGGATGAACCATGCTATTTTTTTTTTGGTCATTTAGGGTGGAGGAGAAAGTCTCGACAAGCTTTACGACAGATGTACATCTGCATTGCAGAGAATCGGCAACAAACATCAAGGTTTCTATATTTTTTAACCGTACATATTAGTACTCAACACATGTTCTAGGTGAGGTTATAGGTTTATGTTTATGGTTTATTTGTGAGTGTTGTGACTGGTGCTTAGTTTTGTGTTCTTGGTTTTACAGATGTTACTTTGGGCAGCATGATAAGACGATGTTGATTGGAGCAGATCCTTCTCATGTTGATGATAGGTGTATAGAGTGACGGTTCATCATTGTTTCTTTGATGGGACTAGGCAGATGCAGCCTCGTCTCAGGTTTGGTAAAGTTCATTTGTACAACAATTATACAAGAAACTGGGGGATATATGCTGTCTGTGCTACCGTAGACATATTGTAGTCACGAGAGTTTTAGTAAAGGCTTGTATATTTAAGTTTGTATGAACCGAAGTCATATTGACAAAAGTCTCTTTGTAGAATCATACTCCATAATATGTTTCTTCTCTCTTATTCCAATCCACGATAATTTATTTTAAGAACGCCTGACTTAAGAGCATCATTATCCACGGTTTCTTAGGGCGGATTTTTAATGAGAATATAAGAAAATATTTCTTAATTTTTAACTAAAAGGTTAAAAAACTGTTTTTTAAATACTACTTTAAGAAACAATTTCTTAACTTTTTAATTAAAAATTAAGAAACAGTTTCTTATATTCTCCTAAGAATTCTGCCTTAAGAAACCGTGGATAATAATGCTCTAAGAAACTAGAGTTGGAGAACTAAAATTAAATGTTTCTTAGCATAAATTCTTAATTTAATTTTAATACTTAAATATTGACTAAGAACTCACAGTTAGTTATCCCAATAAACATGCTCTCAGTGTCGTTCAACTTCTTTTTTGAACTCCTTTTTAAAAATTTTGACGGAGAGACTAGGGGACACTAAAAAACGAAAGATAATTACACTATTCGAGTCAGTGGCGGAGCTAGACATTCATTTTATAGGAGTCATAATTATTTTTCATAGCTAAGGGAGTCATAGATGAGTTTTTAACTCAAGACATGGGAGTCAAAAAAAATTTCTGACCAATTTACCACAGAAAAAACATTGGATGTAAGCCTAAAAATTTAATTTTGTAAATTTCATAGGGGTCAGTTGACCCCCCTACTTGCAAAGTGGCTCCGCCACTGATTCGAGTTGAAAGTATATTCTCTACAGAAATTAGATAGAAAATTTAGGTCGATTACAATCTGTCCGCCAAACAGATCACTGCACAATAATATATGTATAGAAAATAGAAAAGTGCTAGTGATGATAAGATATTGATAAGCAAGTTGTGATAAGCATTGACTTCTTGGTAAGTCATAGTCAGGATGGAGTGGTACGACATATCGTACATTTATCCCCTTTATCAAATTGGTTTATTTATAAACTAATATAATATTATAATGCAAAGTTGCAATTTAAAAATCGTGTCTTTAATATAAAACGAAAGCGCGAATTTGTCGTTTACGCAATAGTAAATCTAATTTAAATCATGTCAACTTCAGAATTTAAATAGCTTAAGAGTACTTAGCTAGATGTGGTTGTTCCTACTATACCAGGAGCCATGCTAAAGGCACGTCTCGACCAAAATAGTATATTATTAGCTTAATATTCGATTTAAGTTATCACGGTTATGCAAAGTAAGTTCATAACTACCGATAGTATTTGATTCCTTGGTTCAGTTTGGTTCTTTGAAACTTTAATGTTTGTGTATCTAAAGATGGTTCATGTAAAACGTTGGTGAGCACTTTTGCCTCTTGTTTAGTGTAATGGAAATTCAAAAGAAAATACTCATAGTTACTTGCACGTTTGGGGACTACACAACACACTCACAAGTTCACTTATTCGATAGATCTTACTGGCTTAAAGTGATTTACAACTTACAAGGTTGAAAGAATATATGTGTTAAGATTAAAATGAAATCTTGGGGGATTTCATTGGCTTAGTTAGTTTGACCATATAATAACTAAGAGAATAATTTCAAGATTAAGAAAGAAAGTCTATGTTTATCAGCGAAATTCAAATATTGGTTTGTTAAATCAAGCCAGGAATTGGTTCATATTTGTTGTACCTAAGTACAATAATCTTTTGTTGTTCACATTTTTTTAATTAGTCGATGGAGCTACCATTTATACATTTAATAATTAATATTACATGCTTTGTAATTAATAGATATCTTTTCATTAAAAATAAATAAATAATAGATATCTTTGTCGCATATTGTTTAGCGTACATGGATGGTACGTGCATAATCAACCAAACTAGCCGGCGATGAAATTGAGTTTATATATTTTAATGTTATCTTATATCAATAACCTTTAGGTTGGCACAATGAAAGCAAGTGTCACAGAAAAAACAAAATCGAATCGTCATTGTGTTGAAATAACAAAGGCTTAAATCTTCAACAAAGGCTTAAATCCAAGATTAAAAATGAGCAAAAGAGAAAAAAAATCAAAGATTGAGGCTGGCCATCTAATGTAATAATTTAAATTGTCTCACCAAGTCCACAATGTCAGCGATCAAATCCTTTGATCTATACGTATATTTTTCACACTCGGCCATTAGGATGAAAAGCGAAACATGGACCAAAATGAAAATAGTTAACTAGTACTATATAAAATTTTATTTAAATATAATTCTTATAATTTATAGTATTATTTGTTTTTTTTCTAAAATAACTACAAAACAAACTCTACTTAGTTAATCAAATAAGCATATATGTGGATATACGATATGACTTAATTTAGATAACTCATTTTAGATACAGTATGAAATTGTTGAGAAGAAAAAAGATAGAGAATGAAATTATATATTTTTGACAAGCATAGGGAATAGGGAGTAGTAATAAATGGTAGCAATGAGACCAATTGACACATTGTTAATTAGTGTAGGAAAATGTCAACGCTTCGATCGTCTGTCCATTTATATAATAACCTAACCACTTTCTTCATCACACAAACTCACAAAATCTCCATTGAACTTTCACCATGAAGCTTGTCTGGTCGCCTGAAACCGCCTCTGAAGCCTACATCAACACCGTTAGATCTGTATGTGATTTAACTTATAATCATATGTGATATGTTACATGTGCTTATATTTATTTATCCTGATCAGTTGTAATTTGCATGCATTTAGTGTAAGAGCTACAAAGAATCAGGAGTGGCGGAGTTTCTATCAGCTACGGCCGCCGGATGGAACGCTAGGCTAATCGTTGAGACATGGTCACGTGGCGATCCACTCGCGACTAGCGTAGGACTCGCGGTTGCTGCTAGTCACACTTGCGGTAGACACGTGTGTATAGTACCAGATGAGCAGTCGAGACTGGAGTACGTGTCGGCCATGAGAGGAATCGTTACGACGGAAGCTACGGAGGTTGTGGTGGTCGGAGAATCTGTTGAGAACACGATGGAGGAGTTTCCCGGCGTGGACTTCTTGGTAGTCGACTCGAAGCGGCGAGAGTTCGTCAAAACGCTGAGGTTTGCGAAATTGAGTAACAAAGGTGCGGTTTTGGTGTGTAAAAACGCTGCGCAGAGAGCGATATCTGGGTTTAAATGGCACGATGTGTTGAAAACAGGAACACGTGTGGTGAGATCAGTGTTTTTACCTGTTGGGAGTGGGTTGGACATGGTACACGTGGGAGCTGCTGGTGGAAACCAGCGTGGTGACTCGAGGAAGCATCCTAGCCGTTGGATTAGACATGTGGATCATCTGTCGGGAGAGGAGCATTTGTTCAGACGCTTAAATTGAGATATCCTCTTTTACCCCTTTGCGAGTCCTATGATGTATATACGTTACATGACAAAAAAAAATAATCTCCCATAATCAAAAACTTATCATCTTTTTTTTTTCTGAATATTTTTTTTTTTTTTTTTGAACTGATTTTCACTGAATATTTCTTTTCATTTCATAATTCCCTCTCGAAAGGGTATCTTTTACAACAGACAAACGCATTAGTAATATACTTCATGCATCATAAACAACGTTATTTTATCACATACAGATGTATACTAAGCACAATCTTTGCCACCATATTATATGAATGTAACCTTAGTCCTCAGAGGAAAGATTCTTCTCAACGTGAGAATGGCTATACATAATCATTAGAGAACTGATAAACTTTGCTTTTCCTCAACTATCCTTATTGAGTTCAGTAACCAATTACAAGAAAAGCTTTGAAGTATTTAGCAAAAAAAAGCTTTGAAGTTTGATAATGATTACACTCTCATGAAAAAGATTAGAATCATACTTTGATGTTGTAACTGAATATATGTTATGAGTCTAGATGTTGTAGTATTAGATGTGCATAATCAAATCCATAATGCTTAATTATAGCAAATGCCCGGTTTAAAACTGCAGAGGTGAAGATGAAATATCGTTAGGTAAACTGAACCTAGAAAAATTGATCAAAACATGATAAATTTTGGGTATTGGAACCGTACCAAATGCAAGAAAAGCAGTAGCAAGAGTGCCTTGGGTTCCATGAACACTATGAATTGTAGCATGAGAAGTAATTAAAGTCTCAAGAGTTGTTTCCAAAAACGTGTAAAGCTTCATTTGAAACGTTGTTAACACGCGAGTTCAACTTTACCATGAACTAAGCAGAATGGATTGCATTGTAAAACATACACAACCCGCTTCCTGATTCTCCTTCAACAAATGCTTCACGGACTACTAAACAGCAAGATTAAATCTAGTACAATGTTCTCGGCTTACTAAACAACAAGCCCGTCTAGCTCAGTTGGTAGAGCGCAAGGCTCTTAACCTTGTGGTCGTGGGTTCGAGTCCCACGGTGGGCGACATCTTTTGTTGATAATTTTTGCTTTTCATATTTCTCCAATTAATTATTCAAAAATATATATAAAGTAGAAACATTTTTTTCTTTCGTCAACAGGCAGAACACCTTACAAAATGGAATAAAATAAATGATATTTTCAATTCATATACAAATTTAAAATCAAAAACCCATAAGAGTTTTAAAGAAAGCCTCTCGCTTGGCAGCTCTTTATAGCTCCGGTGAATATATCATCAGCTCCATGCTTAAACTCAAACCCTGCAGTCCTCAGCTTCTTCGACGACAGACTCATCCTCTTCTCTACTCTGTAACTCTTCAAACTGTACGTACCCACACAAAAATTATAACTATAAATCAAATGCTTAGACCAATAAAACAAGTAGAAATAATAATATACTTACTCAACTGAAGGTAGCTGAAACTGAGGAAACCTCGCAGACAAAAACTCAAAGACCTCGTCGATCTTCATCTCCACGGACGAACATATATATCTCCCTTTCGCTATTGGCTTTTCCAATAGAAATATCATCGCCCTTGCTACATCGTCAATATGCACCATGTTGTAAGTATCGAACAAGTACTTCTCCTTGAAATTTCCTTCAATACAAAAAAAAAAGATGGAATTATTATCGTGAATAGTTACTCAAGATGCCAATTATATATGAACGTCCACATGTTTACGAGTAATTTAACTAGGATTTGCATGTTGTAGTTTTTAGAAAATAACTAACCAAAGATTCCAGACATAATGTGAGACTTATCCTTATAACTCATGTTATAAGTATTTGTATGCCAAAAAAAGTATTTGTATGTGAAGATCTAAACCTTGATTTACTAGCAATAATACTTTATCTTTAACATTGATTTTATTAGAGAAAAAAAAGATGTGAACCTTGATATGATGAAGCTTTTTACCATTTTGATGACTATAACTTGGTTAATATTTTACGAAATTTAAGATTCTAGTTTTTTTCTTATAAAACATTATACCTAGTATGCATGTGTAACCAAAGTTATAAGATATCTTAAATAAGAATTGAGTACCAAAGATCATGGCGAGAGAGATAAAGACGGATGAAGGCAACGACTGAGATATAAAAGGTCCGACAACGAGAGGGATCACAAGCGTCACAACCTCCAATCCATTCTTCACGCCGAACTCAAGCGCCGCCGTCTCCGCCGCCATTTTTGACACAACGTAAGAGCTACTCACTCTCTTCTCCTTCTGATTCCTAAACACTTCCACGTCGCTCCAAACGCTCTCATCTACTACTCCACCGTTTCCTCCAGCACCGGTTCCAACGCCGTAGAAAACGGTCACGGCGCTTGACGTGTAGAAAAAGCGCTTCACGGTTTTAGCATCCAGACATGACTTCAGTATCCCCATAAGACCTTGCACGGTGCGTTTCGTTACGGTCTCTTCGGTCTCGTTGCTGGTCGGGTCCATGGGATGTGCCACGTGGAAGACGGCTTTGCATCCTTCGATAGCCGGTTTAAAACTATCCGGTTCGTTGAGATCCGCGGTGAATATTTTAAGCCTCTCCGAAGCAAATGGGAGTTCGGTTAGGTAGCTTATATCTTTCTTACTCCCTTCTGTATTAAGCGTAGAGACAAAGTTAGTATTAGTTATCATATCACTATTTATAGTATTATTTTGTTATTAACTTTTTAGCATGTAATAGTGGTTGACTTTATATATAGAAGATGCATGGAACGTGACATAGCTAAGGAGCTTCAAGATAGCTATGTTAGGTAGCTTATATGAGAATTTATATCTTTCTTACTCCCTTCTGTATTAAGCGTAGACACAAAATTATTAGCTATCACAATTTATATTATTTGGTTGTTAATTTTTGAGCATACAATAGATGGTTGACTTTATTTATAGAAGATGCATGGAACATGACATAGCTATGGAGATTCACGATCCTACAAACTGACAGATCATTCCAGCCAAGTACAATAAATGTTTCACACCCATAATTTTATTATTGTCGAGCCAAAAATCAACTTTAAATGTTATAGTATCTATTATAAACTAGTATCTCTCTTTTTGTACTTTATGCTAAAACGGACCAATCAATTAACCCTAAAATAAACAACAATCTTACTTGCATTTGGCAAATCTATAATTGATAGTAATTCAGAGTATTTAAAAGAGAAACAAGTGGAGCTAATGGAAAATAATGAAATAGACTCGAACCTGGGTTGGTTCGAACGGTGGCTCGAACTGAGTAGCCACGTTGAAGGAGACGCATGATGAGCCATGAAGCAATGAAACCAGTCCCTCCCGTTACACAAACCAACCCCGTTCCGTCCAAGAAAGATGACGGCGTTTCATCTCCCAGCTTTCTCTCTCCGTCTCCGTTCTTGTTGTCATCTTCTTCTCTTCCCATGTTCTCTCTCTCTCTCTTGTGGTGTGTGGGAACATGAACATCTAAAGGGTTCTTAAATAACGGAACCTACGTCATTTACTATCTCACAGCTATCCGCGTGACATGTTCCCCGTTTTGCCCTCTTCTCTCTTTATTACAAATTTGCTTTATTATATTTATATACAATCTATATACATCCGTTATATCAATGCTACATTTTACAGATCCTCTATACTAGTATTCTTTATAATAATTCACATTCTCATGTCCGTTTATTACAGACATTGTTATTGGATTCCGTTATTTTTCATTCTCTCATCCTCTATGCACAACTGAGTTTATTTTTTTACTGCTATATATTAGGCCTGAAACTTTTATCCGAGAGATCCGGATTCGATCCGTGATCGGATCCGGACATCCGGAGAGGCCGAATCTGGATCCGGATAGTAAAATGTTGGATCCGTCAAAGCCGAATCCGGATCCGGATATCTTGATTTTTTAGTCTGGATACCCGGATCCGTAAATTTTATTAATAACTATTTCAAAAATAGTAATATCTATATATAAAAACTAATTTTATTAAATATATTTTTATTTTTATAATAGTATATATAAAATTTATGTAAATTTTGTACTATTATACATAGAAATAATTAAAAACATTATATATATTTTTATTTTTAAATTATTGTTAATATTTTATATATTAATATTATTTTTTTATTTTAAGGATCTAAATCCGGATCCGGATATCCGCCGGATATTATAATTTTTAGAAGGATATCCGACATCCGCGAACTCCGGATCCGAATAAGGATAGTAAAATTATGGATCCATCGGATAAGGATCCAGATTTGGATATCTTAAAATTGTCCGGATACCCGATCCGTCTCAGACCTAGTATATATACCATAGTTTTGGCTTCTAGTGGTGGAATGTATTAATTATTATATAATATGCATGTTCTATCTTTTTTTTTTGTTCAAACCAAACTTATATTAGATCTTAAAAGAGTTCAGCCTCTAGAAGAGGATACAACAAGGCCACATAGAGCCAAAACAAACCAACACATGGTTAAAAGAAAGATAGATTGACGATACATTTCAGAAAAAGAAACCATAAGAAATCGTACAATGATCTCATAAACTTCTTTTTGAACTGCACCTCCTTGTGTAACCCAAAGGGCCACAAACTCTGCACCATTAGCAGAGAAGAGCAACATTAGCTGGGAGGAAAGTCCTTGCAATACCAGCAGTGATGCTTGTTCATCCAAATCACTCAACATATGAGGACATATTGGGAAAAGAAACTGCTCCAAGTAGGAAGCAGCTGGGAAATAAATACCCGACATACTCATATTCACCGGAGGATACATAACAGTGAGTTTTACTTTAACCTGCCACCAAGGAGAACACAAAAAAACAGCACCAACAACCACCGGATTGAATACGGTAACAGGACTGCATAGTGCAGTAAATGGTCGCATCAAGACGACATAAGTGCTACTAAATAGCATAAAAGAACCGAGGGAGACTAAGTCTATCGGAACATTGCAGTTGAAAGCTAAGATCCACAAATCCAGTGCAATCCATAGAGCTTGGAGGAGCTAGAGCAAACCTGGAGGATCAAGAGAGAGAGAGAGAGTAAACTGGGAGAGTCATGGTAGGGTCCGAGAGGCACCACTCTGCACGCCGGCGATGAAACGGACTGCATACTGCAGTAGATAAAGCTCGAGTAGACAAGAGTAACACCAACATCTCTGGGCTGATTTGCCCAAAAATGGACGAGAAGCTCCAGATCTAGGGTTTCGGTAGGCGCTTGAGAAGAACGGATGGGCGAGACAAAGATGAAACAACGAAGTGCGACGACGAGAGATGCGTCTGGAGAGTCTGGAGGGTCGGGTGGTTCCAGCGGTTCAATCGAAGAGAGAGAACCAAGAGGAGGAAACGTACGCGGGGGTGGATCGGGAGGAGGTCTGGATTTCGACGGAGGATGAGCTAAGACCATCGACGCCATGGAAGAGGAGAGGAGCTGCTTCAAAAGGAGGAGGATTGATCGACGACGACGTTGAAGCGTAGGAGATCCATGGAGTCGGCGCACCTAGGGAAGCGGGCCTGGGAGGTTCTTTTAGGGCGAACTTTTGTTATCGCCGGCTCAAAAGCACACTATTTTGAAACTTTTTCAATATGCATGTTCTATCTATGCATAGGTTAAGGGATATTATTTAGATCGTGAGTATTTATAATCAAAAGAATAAAAAAAAGAACGCGTGAGTGAGATGGAATTGGAAAGAAAGTGTAGGCGTGGCACATGATCCTGCGACTATCTTATTTGTGTGTCTCCACAAAGCTACCGTCTTTCTCGGGCCGTTGCTTTGTTGGTGTTGCGAACTATCAATTTTTTTTTATTTTTTTTCAATCAGGACGAATTAGTCTGGTGGTAAACGGCTCGCGGCTGCAAGTACGGCTCCGGGTTCGATTCGCACTAGACACCAGGGAATTTACATGCGGACTTGCTCTGGCGCCCGAGACCAAAGACCGTTACCTGGCCATGACCCACCCTCGGGTGAATGTCCGCGCCGCTAAAGATTCGGTCTCTAGTCTGAACCACCACGGTGGGGCCAGGATACTCGGTTAAAAAAAAAAAACTATCAATTTTTCTATATACTAAAATTTAACCTTTTTAGAATAATTTAACTATTTATATCGGGCATTTTAAAGTTGTAATTAAATTCCAGCTACAGAAATTAATCCGTTTCATTTCATCTAATGTTTACTACTGTCCGAACTATATTATGTTTTTACATGTCCAAACCAAACTAAGTTAATTACTCGGTTTCAATTCATCTCATATGGGTTATTAAACATAACTAATTAGTTAAGAGTTCAACTTCCAACTACAACAAATACAAAAAGTGACAAATTAAAATAGAAGGAAGAACCAAAAATTTCTATTAAAACAAAATTTAAAATAGTTTTTTTTCTAATCATACTTTATTTTTTATTCCAAAATGGAGTAAGAAGTTGAACTACTTCCAAATGAAGCAAAACATTAATTTGTGGCTAAAAAGATGAAACAAAATATTATCTTTTACTCGTTAGTCATTTTCTTATTCCACACTGGAATAGAATGAAGTAAAAGTTAACTCCAACCTATTTTGGTGTAAAAAATAAAATTATGCATTAGAGATGTTTGGATGATTAAGATTAACAACATTTATATATTTTATATAAATTTTTATTTTCCAAATTCCCTCGATGACTATAGATACCCTATAGTATATAGGGGAACGACGATCCCTACGTACCTACGGATAGATCGTAGATGGACTATATACTTAAAGTAGTTCTATTTAAATCGATTACAGCTATGTAGATACAATGAATGCGCGTGACCCATGGTTTCTTTTTGTTTTGGTTCACATCATGATCCATTTTTTCCCTTAAATGCAAATGATACGAAGCAAAATGACGTAAGAGCATCTCCAAAATAAACTTTATAACTCCAAATATAGAGTTTTTTACTCTAAAAAAAAAAACTTCAAAACTTCAAATTTGAAGTTTCATCTTTTTATTTGTATTTTGGTCCTTACAATTATACATCATATTTATAGTTCTTAAATTTTCTTTGTTTATTGTTTTAATCTTTAAAACTTTTATATCTCATAAATATTTCAAATTTGTTTTATAAATTTAAGTTTTACACATAAAATTAAATAAAAATTTTAAAACAAGATTTATAATATTTTAAAACTAGAATTAAACAACAAGAATATTATAAAAACCCATAATAAAAACTTATTAAAAAGACACATGGAGACATAATTATTACTCAAATTTAAATATTATAGCAACACTAATAGTCTCGTAAATTTGCTCCAGAATCTCCCAAATCTCGAAAATAGTGTCCAAACAAATTTTGTGTAACCGAAGATGATTGTTGTTGTTGCTCTTGACGCCTTTTTCGTACGGCTCTTTCTTGTTCAGATCGAATGTATTCACGAATATTAACATCATCGATAGAAGCTAAGTTTTTTAGCAATATTTTATTTTCATCTTTTACTTCTTTAAAAGCTAACTTTTTTGTTTCATTTTGCAGCCGTAATTCAATCATCTCATAACCTTTTTTCCTGCTTGTTGTACTTTCGTTTAAAAGATGAAGGATTTTTTCGTTTGATGATATCAAACTATCAGCGGCCATATTATGAGGATATTCGATTTCAACAATTTTTGGCTCGTAATCTACAAATAAAAAAATAAAGAGAATCATTTCTTACTTATAAATGCACTAGTTGATCATATATGAGAGCATTACGGAAATAATTTTATGGAATAATGTAGTATTTGCTTGCAATTTAATATTTAATTATGTAATTTTATTTATAATTTTATATTTTAGTGTGAGATTTTTTTAATTAATATTTCTGTAATATTTATATATATGTACTAGTTATTTATAGAAGTTTTATGAATTTACATCAACTATGACAAATATAAGACTATAGTGTAAAATATAAATAATTTTGAAGTTAGGTTTTAAGTTTTACTTTTGGAGAAAAACACATTGAAACTTCAAATATAGAATTTTGAAAACTTCAAAATAGAGTTTTTTTTTGGAGACGCTCTTAGAGAAATATGTATACTAGTTACACGACTACTAGTTAATGGGTTTCATAACACAAATTAGAACTCACAAAATGTACTATATAGCTGTAATCAATGGATATCCATAAAATGTTTCCTTTCAGTTTTTCTTTTTTTTTGCCAAGTATATTTATTGCGAAAGAAGAACCGAACATCATATGTACGACTATTGTAAAAAAATGCTTAAGTTTTTTAAAAAAAGTTAAAAACTCACAAAATGTAGTAAATAGTTTGATCAGGCCATTTGGAAAGATAATCATCAAAATAATCTATATATTATAGCCAACAGTTAAATAACGTGAAAATTTGAATTTAATATCACTCATTACATAAATTTGAAGCGTATTTTGTGTTTGTTCATAGGATATGACCTTGTTGATAGGTGGTGCGAAGACCAGTTGCTTGCTCTTTGTCGAATTCGGTTAACAATACTCGTGAACAAGTTTTTTTTTCGACGGTCGAAGTGTTCCGACAGTCCCAAATATTGACACGCGATAGACACTGTGGGGTTTTCGAGGAAAAAGGATATGGAAGACTTAGATGGGTTAATCATTTGTCTGGATGCGGTCTCATACTTGAATAAAACTCCTTTCAGTGCTTCGCAGCTCTTGGTATTTGGATGGAGAAAAAACATCGTCTCATCAGCAAAGAGGATATGACTTTGCTAGATTGTTCATTCCAACCGAATTTTCTTATCTGTAAATATGCCGATTAGCAATGCATGGTATAATCACTCTGCAGATAGACTATTCATATATTCACTTTGGTCACATTTCACATAGACTTGTCCTATACTTACTTTGGTGGAAGCACTGTAGTCTACTGGTTAAGGTTTAAATGCTTCTACACCCAGGTCTAGGGTTCGAATCCCAGACTATGCAATTTCTTGCAGATTACAGGAAATCCATGTTTCAAGTCCCGGAGAGAGCGATTTACTAAACAATTATGCAGACCACACGGAAGAAAGGCTTACAAGGGATCTTCAACATGGTGCAAGTAAATCTGTTTAGCCGTGGATCTTCATAGGACGGCTCAGGTGATGCAGTTAGGCGTAGGTCTTCATAAGACAGGTAGTATTGTCGGTTGTCGAATCGTCTATGTAATTTTTTTCATATCATAATTGTAATATCCTAATAAATCAGCATTAAAAAAAAAAAAAAAAAAAAAAAAAAACTAATGAAGCTAATGGAAATTAGAGAAACCTATTCGAACCTGGTCCAGTTCAGATCAAATTTAAAGCCTTCAATTATTCTCACTGCAAATAACTAAAAGGCCCACTATGGCTCTTAAAGCCCCGATCATCGTATGCATTGGTTTAAACAGAGAAAAATGTTAAAGCTTAAGTAATCTTGTTTAACTATTTTCTTTATTGACACCGAAACCTAGTGGTAACGGTCTTACTAGTAATTAGCTACCGTTTAGGATGGGCCTATTAAGAAAGTAATGATCTTAAGTAGAAATATGAAGAATAAATAGTCTCGTCAACTTATATTCCAGACACCTCCATTGCTATAATACATAAGCATGGCTTGTGGACCTAACCTAAACTGCAAGCCGGAAGTTTGACTGTCGGTAAATACTTAAAGACGAACTGTTTGAGGTAATTGTTCTTCTTCCCACACAACATCCAAGTTAGTTGGTTCCATCGGATATTCATTGTTATACGCTAGATCGAAAGGTGGCTGCTGCATTTGTTGTGGTGGGACTAGAGGTAAACGCTGAAACATTGAAAGACGAGCTTGAACATGAGCAATCTCAGCTTGTAGATTCATCACCTAAAGACACATAGAGACCGTGCTTGTAAGTCTCAATTTGTATCCCTTATATATTAAAGGAGAAACATTGTATTAAATGCATTCACATTAAAATGGACACGTGGCAACCTCACAATAATTTGATAATAAATATGCTAACGCGTTCACATTATATTTATAAATGTGTTCATACTATGTATTTTGCGCATCTTTTAAATATAAAACTCACATGTATGGTTTTAATAAAACTTTGGATTTTTTTGATTCGAATCAAAAGAGATAACATATCAAAAGTCTAATTCGGTCCATTATCCGTTTTGATTCGATTCATTACCCGTTTTGATTTGAATAAAAAAATTGGATATCTGTAACTTTACGAAACAAATCAAATATTAAAATACAATATCCAAAAAAAGCAAATCACGAATACCAATATTTTTAAGAACAAATATATAATTTGATATGTTATATGCATATATATATATTTATATATGTAAAGAATTATATATATATATGTTATATATATTATAATTTATATAAGTCTTACAAACTTTTTATGAACTAAATTTATTATATTAGGCACTAGAATTAAAAAATTAAATAATGTTTTATTTTGTAATAAAATGTTATTATTAAAATTTTCAATTATTTTAAAATTTTTAATTTATTTATGGTTGAAATAGAATATCCTTTAAAATTCTAAAAAAATTCGGATATTCGAGTCATTGAATATCCAGGTGTCTAAAGGTCGAATCAACATGAATGCCTCCAAATACCCTTATATTCGATATGTGTCCAACCATATTTAAGGATACAATTTTATTTTCTTTATATGAAAAAAATTTCACTAATGTCAAAGCCTTTTTATTTTTAATTAATTTTAATTTTATATTTCATGTACTATTTTTTAAAAAATGTCATTAATATTAATTAATAATATCCCCTATATATTAATCATGGAATATTACAACATGTTTTGATAGCCACATGTCATCACCATAATGATTTTTAGAATCGTTAGAAAAATAAGTTGGTCCATAAAATTATATATTATATTTTTCATTAAAATAACTACAAATTGATTATATACACACAAAAGAATATTCTTTCTTTCCTTAAATAAAGGTACAAAATTATTTAATACGAATAACATATATATGGTAGTTAATGATTATGAATTTATACATATTTGATAACAATTTTTGTATCTTTTTATTTTATATTATTAAAAGAAATTAAACAATCATATTAAAAATTTAATATAAAAAATTTAGATTTTTTTTTCTATGTTATATTTAGAATTTTAAAATGACTATATTACAAAAAAAAGTAAAAGTCCCACATTGAAATTTTGTAATCAATGGTTTAACTTTTTTTATTCAAGTAAAATAAAAATGAGTAAAAAGTCTCATTAAAAGATATTCATATTATACATATATATATTAATATCATTTAAATTAAATTATATACTATATAAATATATAAATTTATTAATTTCAAAATTTGCAGTGAAAATTTATTGAGATTTTAATATTTTAATTTTGAAATTCGTATTGGAACAATTCACATTAAAGTTTTGTGATTAATGGTTTAAATTTTTATTACAGCAAATATACAAATGTTAATAAAATCATATGAGTAGGAAGTGTCAATAATAAATATATATTAAAATATACTATATATATTTATGTCAATATCACTAGAGTTTAATTATATACTATATAAAGTAAATTTAGATTTTTTATTATATATTATATTTAGAATTTTAAAACGGATATATTACTAAAAATGGTAAAAGTCCAACATTGAAATTTTGTAATCAATGGTTTAACTTTTTTTATTCAAGTAAAATAAAATGAGCATAAAGTCTCATTAAAAGATATTCACATTATATATATATCATTAAAATTATATTATATACTTAATAAATATATAAATTTATTAATTTCAAAATTTGCAGTGAAAATTTATTGAGATTTTAATATTTTAATTTTGAAATTCGTATTGGAACAATTCACATTAAAGTTTTGTGATTAATGGTTTAAATTTTTATTACAGCAAATATACAAATGTTAATAAAATCATATGAGTAGGAAGTGTCGATAATAAATATATATTAAAATATACTATATATATTTATGTCAATATCACTAACGTTTAATTCTATACCATATAAAACAAATAAAATGATTATATTGATTTATTTATTAAAAACATGATTGTAAATTAACAAAATGTATTGGTTTTGATCATGGCAATTCCAAAAATACACTTTTTAAATAATTTAGTTTTGATATTTATTTAAAAAAAGCCTTTAATGAAATATCGTGAAAAGATTTCAATCACCTTCTTTTGAGTTTGTTCGAAAAATGAGTGATTTGATTATTCGTCTAATATTTATCTCTCCATAACCCAATACAACTATTATAATTTTTCTGAACAGGACTTATGATCTTAGTATGTTGAATTTGATTATAATCTGAACCGAACTATGATTCAAAGATATCCAAAATTAGTGTAATATGTTAATGTTTTTTATATGTCAAAGTAATTTAGATATTTTATATTATTTAAATATTTTTGTAGTCTGTTTTATTTAGTTTTTAAATATCTTTTAATTAATTTATATAGTTTAAATAGTTTTTATTAGATTTATGAATAATTTAAATATTTTGACATTTTTGTCAATTTTTGAGGTTTAAAAAATATATTTTGGGACAATTTTGGATATTGGTTGTAATTCGATCTAGACCGAATCCGGAAGAAACTGAACCGAATCTGATAATAAGTAAAATCCGAACATAAGGGCATAATACCAAAAATTTAAAAATTCAAACCAGTTGAACCAAAATCGACGGACCTCATAACTCTTAGGTATATGATATATTTAAGAAACCAACATTTTTTTCATCCTTTTATATCGATAAAGATTGTAGTGATACAAAATATTAAAACCGAACATATTAGTATAAAAACTCACGCGCGGATTATCATCTAGTATACGTATAATCCACTAGCACTTAAGAAAATGTTTTAATAAAGGACCTGGTGTTGAAGAGAGAAGAGATGGCCAACGCAGCCGTAAACAGGATCACGGACCCTAGCCAAAGCCTCGTAACCGAGCGTGGCCACTGCATCGAGCCGCTTGTGCAAAGGCAATCTCAGTAACATCTTCGAGGTATTGCTTGCTCCAAACACTTTGTGAATCGCTGCAAAACTAGCAGTCCCTTGCTCTGCATCGAAATAAGGAGCGAAAACGCATCCTCGAACACACTTCCTCCTCAAGAACTTGCACGCCCCGCACGGTCCTTCTCCTCCTCCACCTCTTCCTCCGCCGTTCAAATTCGTTGTCATCATCTTCGAGTAGAAAGAGAGACAGAGAGGAAAGAAAGAGATGGGTTGTTTACTTACATATCTAAGTCGATGAACTAATATCGTCATTTTATATAGATAAATTAAAATTTTATTCGGACTGACAATGTAATTTTGTAAACACTATTGAATGATCAGCCGCTTATTTATTCATTTTTATGCGTCTTTACGTGAATACTACTCATGTATATAATTCTAATATATCTTCGTATGACCAATTAATATGGATTCCAAAATTCAATGTTATTAATGATCTTCTTGTAATATGTTCAAGATATTTAGTGTCATTAAAAGTTAAACCAAACAAACGCGGTCTAAGACAAACCACAACTTTACTTGAATGATATATATACGCAATGATGAAAATCAACATCAGAATGCACATACCACGTGTGATCGATTGGACTCATATAGCTCAAATGTGCATAGCTTTAAAGCCCTAATTTGCATTTTTAAATTACATAAACTTAAGCCCTAGCGGCCCCTCCCCATGCACATTTCTTTTCACGCTTTCACATCCCCTGTCATACCTCTACTTCTCTCCATTTCTTCCTTTATTTACGGATTTGAGTGTATACATGTATATATATTCCCACAATGAATTGTAGGAAAGAAATATCTTGAAATGTCTAATTCTGACCATAATCCTATATTCATAAGAGCGTATCATCATGAGCGTTGATTTAGATAAACCGGACTACGAGAAAACGTATGACACTGAAACACACACAAACACAAAACCATATGTCATTATCAGTATAGCTTTTGTAAGTTAGACAAGACATTTTAGTAATTATTTCCCTCTTTTCCATTCTCCACTATCACAATCACATCATAGTATACGTACGTGCACAGAGATTTGAAAACCCAACCTCTTGACCTTCTTTATTGTCTCTTCTTTTTTCCTGTTTCTGTTTACCCGACAGTATTAATTCACTCTCTATCCTCTTTTCGGTATTTCTATTTATTTTTATATAAAGAAATTTTAAACGTTTGATAGTTTATAAAAATTATATAGAAGACTAATTTTCAAACGAATAGCCGATGATGTAACCAACAAATCTGCAAAGCCGTAAGCGATTCTACATATGAGGGTTTTGGATCCCAAATAAATTAAATATGAATTAAAACAAACATGTGGATACCTAATTTTTTATTGTAATTGTACTCGGGAGGGACGCGAGGACTAGCTCAAAAACGATTACATATGTGCACGTATACATACTTACTAGCCAAATTAATCTCCAGGAAACCAACAATCATGTTCAATATAATCCATTCATATCCAAGATCTTTAGAAAAAAAGATCTCTTAAAACTTAAAAGTAAACACTAAAATTTTCAAAAAAAAAAACTGAAAACTGAACAGCACGCGCTTGCATGCGTCGAATGAGGAATTTTGGCTTTGAGAAATTGCAGTCAAAGAGACCAAACAGAATCGAAGGGAAACCGATTGTACGTGGCTTGCTTTTCATATCAGTAAACAAAACAACCCACGTCATAAGAGCTAGACACATGGCATGATGCACATACTCTATGACCACTGTCACACGAAGCATTCATTCACTTGACTCACCGTCTCTTCTCTAATAGTGAGCCTATAACAACCCCCTTTTATTGCTCCTATGGTCTAATTTTGCAATCTATCATTCATCACAATAACATAGCTACATGATCGTAGTAAATTACTGTTGAGTTAGTAGAGACTTGAAATTTGACTGGACATGAGGTACAGAATTTAACAACCTCGAAACTAAATTTAATACAAAAAAGTAATAAATTTAATCCGAAAATTTTATATACATAATGTAAACCAAATACTCCCTCTGTATTCTTTTTACATGGCGTTTTAGACTATTTTTCTTGTCTCATTATATTTGACGTTTTCATAAAACTATGCACAATATGATAAGATATGACTTTATTTACCCTCATGTTATTATTTCTAGTCAACAAACTCGAGTTTCAATGTGGAATAATGTGTTACGAGAGATGATGGTCAATTAATGATGAAATAGAAATGACTTTGTAGCAAGTGCCTTAATTTGTGTGAAAATTATAGAACTTCATGTAAAAGAATACGGAGGGAGTATAAGATAATTAAGATGCGTCTCCGTTTTGAAAGTAAATTTAAAACCTTGACCTTTTAATTTTTGTTGGAGTTTGTTTAAAATATTAAACATAAGTAAGTATCAAGTTCATTCAAAAATTCTATCTATAGATTATGAATTGTGATAGTCGAACATGAAACTCAACCAAAGAACCACCTTACATTAATATCATTAATGTGGTTTGAAGTTTTCTGTTAAAATCAAGACTAGAACTTACCATCCCATAGTTTTATCTGAATAGTTTTGCATATTCTCATATATTGAATTGATTAACAGAAACAAAATTAATATTAGCTTCAGCATCCCCAAAAAAAAAAAATTCAGCATCCTCTGTGGATAGGATACTCCATAAGCTTGATCTTATAGTTAGAAGTAAGCATGAAACGTGAGCGCTGGAGAAGAGAATCGCGCCGTTCGGTTTCTTGTTTGCTAATCCTCCATCCGTATTAAACTCCCCCAAAGCTTCGTATTATGAACTTGCACCATTTCCTCTCATTTTTGCTAAGAAAAAGCTTATATATATTTTTTTAATTTACTTTCAACTGACAATAAATTATATTCAATAGAATATAATTTATTGTAAATTATCATTATAAATTAGGTTCATAGATTTTGATGATGTCAATCGGATCAAAAATAATATATTGAGGAATTTTTAGATTTGACTGAAACTTGTGAACATTATCCGACCAGACTTAAAATGGACTTAAAATGAAGTTATATGCATGCGTATGCGCGTGTTTTTTGTTAGTGGTTATAAAAACAAGTTACAATAATTTTTGGATTGTGTTTGTATAATTTAGTATCATATAGCGAATCATATTAAAATCTGAAGGTATATGTAATTTTAAGGCCACCTTTCGACTTTTGAGGGATCTTTTGTGAGCTTGGAAAATACGGAGGCAAACCACTAATTTGACTAATTAGTTGGCCTTACTTCACATTAACATGACCATGGATTTTTTTTTTAACCATGAAAGCTTTAAACTAGATCAAATAATTTCAGTTTAACCACGCGTTAGTGATCCAGTGGTGTTGAACAATCTCGCTCCCAGGTAGCTCCTCTTCGGGGTGACGGGTTCGAGGACACCTACTGACATGGGTGATTATCTTATGGACCTTCGGGTCCAATACGGAAAAGCCCAACTGCGCGTGGCCACTGGTGCTATAACATGAGGCTCACCAGCTCTCCTGGAAGCCTTCGGCAGGCTCCGGCGGGCCCTTAGTGGCTCAGATAACCGGACGGTCATTAGGTGCTAGTCGGATCCTCTCGGGGTCCGGATACCAGGGTCATAAAAAAAAAAAAAGTTCAGTTTATATAAATATTTTTCAGCCGTAATAGCTATACTTTCAGTTCCTGTGCTAATTTAAGCGTTCACTCGTGTTCCATTTTTGGTTGAACGGAAGGCAAAAACTGAGTAGTATGATACATGTATATTCTAAAATATAACTGCTAAATGTTTTAAATCATAAATTTTCCAAATGAAATTTTTAATAAAAATATTTGAGTTTTCACAATTTTTTTTTTGTCAAGACCTTTCACAATTTAAAAACACACACACACATTTAAAGTTGTCCAAAAAAAAAGTTGCTGCGAGTAAGTGACCAACCTGTTAAAATACCCCAACTAGATTTTATTGATTTTTTTGAACCACGATTTTATTGATCATTTATTAAAATAAGCACGACTATAAGATTAGTATAGTATACTTGTACCATCGGCTCCCTCTTAGACTCGAAGTCAATCGTTTTACCTTGTTTTTAGGCGACACCGTATCATTTTCTAGTATATTGTTCAGTAGATAATTGACCAGTAGACTTTGGAGTCCAAATATATAAACGGGGTATCAAGCCACAATATATGAGTAAAATAACGCATGTGCGTGTATATATATATATATATATATTTAATTTATTTAATTACGTCTGTTAAATTTTGTAATCAAGATATAATCCATATTTTCGTTGCCAGATTCGATTAGAACATTTTTTTGTCATCTCGATTAGAACATTATGATAAGCGAATTAGGATTTGCCTGCACGAGCAGAAGAACATGTTTCATCAACAAAGGGAACTGATCAATGTTAGTATTTTTTGGGCAAATTAATCAATGCTAGTATAAGTAAATAGAATTACAAAAACAAATTGATTAACATATGATATATATTATATATAGAGCTACAAAGAAACAACCTATGAGAAAATATAGTGAATTGAAATAACGGTTTGGTCGATCGAAGTCGAATGTTAGACTCAAAAAAGATGTTAGACTCTTTTTGTACATCCCCAATTTGAGGTATCATGTCACTTCCCCTTCCTACCTCAGCTCATTTCTAATTTATTACGCTATTTATAACTCGACAATGTTCTTGATTAATAAATCACTAAAAAGGCTATAATTTATGGTAGCACGAACTGTCCTTTGACTCATGTATCCATGCCTGAAATATATTTTTCCGTGATCGTGCATATTTCAATATATATACAAATTTTAGGATTGTAATTTGTCACATGTTTAGTTGGTTGAAATCATTCCCAACTCGGCGATTCTAAATTATATCGACCAATTAATATTGAAAGTGTTACTCTCGAGGTCAAGAGCTTGTAATTTGTTGGTGGATCCGTTCCTGGTCATTGAACAGCTTTAAAAGTTATCAACGCAACCTTCATTTCTTGAACACTAAAAATATTTCGTCCTTTACAAACATAATTTGCAACACACTTGATTTTTATCACAAGTATAGAAAAATTGTCATAAAAACATAAGTGTAAAATATATTACAGAGACTACGCATAACTGTGCAGGAGACGTTTAGAA